>NW_022680892.1:0-61365 GCF_009764315.1 Trachypithecus francoisi | reverse complement strand
CAGATCACAAAGAAGTTTCTCTGAAAGCTTCTTTCACGTTTTGAACTGAAGTTATTTCCTTTAGCAGCGTAGGCCTCAATGCGATCCAAAGTAGCCCTTCTGGTTCCTCAAAGACAGTGTTAAGGCACTGCCACGAAACATAAGTGTAACTCTGTGAGATGAATTCACACATCACCAAGAAGTTTCTAAGAAAGCTTCTTTCTAGTTCTCACCTCAGGATATTTCCTTGTCACATAAGCTTCATTGCGCCAGAAGTGTCCCATTGCAGATTTCAAGAAAACTGTTAGCATACTGTACACTGAAGAGAAGAGTGTAACTCTGTGAGTTGCATTCATACATCGAAGTGCATTTTCCCAGAAGGCTTCTTTCCAGTTTTTCTCTGAAGATATTTCTGTTTCACCATAGCCTCAATGAGCTCCCAAATATCACTTTGCAGATTCCACGAAAAGAGTGTTAGCAAACTGTTCTTGAGGACTAAGTTGTAACTCTGTGAGATGAATTCACAGATCACAAGCAAGTTTCTCAGAAAGCTTCTTTCACGTTTTGAACTGATGTTATTTCCTTTATCAGCGTAGGCCTCAATGCGATCCAAAGTAGCCCTTCTCAGGTTCCTCAAAGACAGTGTTAATGCACTGCTCCACGAAACATAAGTGTAACTCTGTGAGATGAATTCACACATCACCAAGAAGTTTCTAAGAAAGCTTCTTTCTGGTTGTCATCTCAGATATTTCCTTTGTCACCATAAGCTTCATTGCGCCTAGAAGTGTCGCATTGCAGATTTCAAGAAAACTGTGTTAGGAAACTGTACACTGAAGAGAAGAGTGTAACTCTGTGAGCTGCATTCATACATCGAAGTGCATTTTCCCAGAAGGCTTCTTTCCAGTTTTTCTCTGAAGATATTTCCTGTTTCACCATAGCCCTCAATGAGCTCCCAAATATCACTTTGCAAAATGCCCGACAACAGTGTTAGGAAACTGTTCCTAGAAGGGAAGGGTGGAACTCTGTGTGCTGAAGTCACACATCAGAAAGCAATCTCGCAGAAAGCTTCTGTCTAGTTGTTATCTGAAGATATATCCTTTTTCACAATGGGCCCCTATGGGCTCCCAAATATCACTTTGCAGATTCCACGAAAAGAGTGTTAGCAAACTGCTTCTTGAGGACTAAGTTGTAACTCTGTGAGATGAATTCACAGATCACAAAGAAGTTTCTCAGAAAGCTTCTTTCACGTTTTGAACTGATGTTATTTCCTTTATCAGCGTAGGCCTCAATGCGATCCAAAGTAGCCCTTCTCAGGTTCCTCAAAGACAGTGTTAATGCACTGCTCCACGAAACATAAGTGTAACTCTGTGAGATGAATTCACACATCACCAAGAAGTTTCTAAGAAAGCTTCTTTCTAGTTGTCACCTCAGCATATTTCCTTTGTCACCATAAGCTTCATTGCGCCTAGAAGTGTCCCATTGCAGATTTCAAGAAAACTGTGTTAGCAAACTGTACACTGAAGAGGAGAGTGTAACTCTGTGAGTTGCATTCATACATCGAAGTGCATTTTCCCAGAAGGCTTCTTTCCAGTTTTTCTCTGAAGATATTTCCTTTTTCTCCATAGCCCTCAATGAGCTCCCAAATATCACTTTGCAGAATGCCCGACAACAGTGTTAGCAAACTGTTCCTAGAAGGGAAGGCTGGAACTCTGTGTGCTGAAGTCACACATCAGAAAGCAATCTCGCAGAAAGCTTCTGTCTAGTTGGTATCTGAAGATATATCCTTTTTCACAATGGGCCCCTATGAGCTCCCAAATATCACTTTGCAGATTCCACGAAAAGGGTGTTAGCAAACTGCTTCTTGAGGACTAAGTTGTAACTCTGTGAGATGAATTCACAGATCACAAAGAAGTTCTCAGAAAGCTTCTTTCACGTTTTGAACTGAAGTTATTTCCTTTAGCAGCGTAGGCCTCAATGCGATCCAAAGTAGCCCTTCTCAGGTTCCTCAAAGACAGTGTTAAGGCACTGCTCCACGAAACATAAGTGTAACTCTGTGAGATGAATTCACACATCACCAAGAAGTTTCTAAGAAAGCTTCTTTCTACTTCTCACCTCAGGATATTTCCTTTGTCACCATAAGCTTCATTGCGCCAGAAGTGTCCCATTGCAGATTTCAAGAAAACTGTGTTAGCATACTGTACACTGAAGAGAAGAGTGTAACTCTGTGAGTTGCATTCATACATCGAAGTGCATTTTCCCAGAAGGCTTCTTTCCAGTTTTTCTCTGAAGATATTTCCTGTTTCACCATAGCCCTCAATGAGCTCCCAAATATCACTTTGCAGATTCTACGAAAAGGGTGTTAGCAAACTGCTTCTTGAGGACTAAGTTGTAACTCTGTGAGATGAATTCACAGATCACAAAGAAGTTTCTCAGAAAGCTTCTTTCACGTTTTGAACTGATGTTATTTCCTTTATCAGCGTAGGCCTGAATGCGATCCAAAGTAGCCCTTCTCAGGTTCCTCAAAGACAGTGTTAATGCACTGCTCCACGAAACATAAGTGTAACTCTGTGAGATGAATTCACACATCACCAAGAAGTTTCTAAGAAAGCTTCTTTCTGATTGTCATGTCAGATAATTCCTTTGTCACCATAAGCTTCATTGCGCCTAGAAGTGTCGCATTGCAGATTTCAAGAAAACTGTGTTAGGAAACTGGACACTGAAGAGAAGAGTGTAACTCTGTGAGTTGCATTCATATATCGAAGTGAATTTTCCCAGAAGGCTTCTTTCCAGTTTTTCTCTGAAGATATTTCCTGTTTCACCATAGCCCTCAATGAGCTCCCAAATATCACTTTGCAGAATGCCCGACAACAGTGTTAGCAAACTGTTCCTAGAAGGGAAGGCTGGAACTGTGTGTGCTGAAGTCTCACATCACAAAGCAATCTCGCAGAAAGCTTCTGTCTAGTTGTTATCTGAAGATATATCCTTTTTCACAATGGGCCCCTATGGGCTCCCAAATATCACTTTGCAGATTCCACGAAAAGAGTGTTAGCAAACTGCTTCTTGAGGACTAAGTTGTAACTCTGTGAGATGAATTCACAGATCACAAAGAAGTTTCTCAGAAAGCTTCTTTCACGTTTTGAACTGATGTTATTTCCTTTATCAGCATAGGCCTCAATGCGATCCAAAGTAGCCCTTCTCAGGTTCCTCAAAGACAGTGTTAATGCACTGCTCCACGAAACATAAGTGTAACTCTGTGAGATGAATTCACACATCACCAAGAAGTTTCTAAGAAAGCTTCTTTCTAGTTCTCACCACGGGATATTTCCTTTCTCACCATAAGCTTCATTGCGCCTAGAAGTGTCCCATTGCAGATTTCAGGAAAACTGTGTTAGCAAACTGTACACTGAAGAGAAGAGTGTAACTCTGTGAGTTGCATTCATACATCGAAGTGCATTTTCCCAGAAGGCTTCTTTCCAGTTTTTCTCTGAAGATATTTCCTATTTCACCATAGCCCTCAATGAGCTCCCAAATATCACTTTGCAGAATGCCCGACACACAGTGTTAGCAAACTGTTCCTAGAAGGAAGGCGGTGGAACTCTGTGTGCTGAAGTCACACATCAGAAAGCAATCTCGCAGAAAGCTTCTGTCTAGTTGTTATCTGAAGATATATCCTTTTTCACAATGGGCCCCTATGGGCTCCCAAATATCACTTTGCAGATTCCACGAAAAGAGTGTTAGAAAACTGCTTCTTGAGGACTAAGTTGTAACTCTGTGAGATGAATTCACAGATCACAAAGAAGTTTCTCAGAAAGCTTCTTTCACGTTTTGAACTGATGTTATTTCCTTATCAGCGTAGGCCTCAATGCGATCCAAAGTAGCCCTTCTCAGGTTCCTCAAAGACAGTGTTAATGCACTGCTCCACGAAACATAAGTGTAACTCTGTGAGATGAATTCACACATCACCAAGAAGTTTCTAAGAAAGCTTCTTTCTAGTTCTCACCACGGGATATTTCCTTTCTCACCATAAGCTTCATTGCGCCAAGAAGTGTCCCATTGGAGATTTCAGGAAAACTGTGTTAGCAAACTGTACACTGAAGAGAAGAGTGTAACTCTGTGAGTTGCATTCATACATCGAAGTGCATTTTCCCAGAAGGCTTCTTTCCAGTTTTTCTCTGAAGATATTTCCTGTTTCACCATAGCCCTCAATGAGCTCCCAAATATCACTTTGCAGAATGCCCGACAACAGTGTTAGCAAACTGTTCCTACAAGGGAAGGCTGGAACTCTGTGTGCTGAAGTCACACATCAGAAAGCAATCTCGCAGAAAGCTTCTGTCTAGTTGTTATCTGAAGATATATCCTTTTTCACAATGGGCCCCTATGGGCTCCCAAATATCACTTTGCAGATTCCACGAAAAGAGTGTTAGCAAACTGCTTCTTGAGGACTAAGTTGTAACTCTGTGAGATGAATTCACAGATCACAAAGAAGTTTCTCAGAAAGCTTCTTTCACGTTTTGAACTGATGTTATTTCCTTTATCAGCGTAGGCCTCAATGCGATCCAAAGTAGCCCTTCTCAGGTTCCTCAAAGACAGTGTTAATGCACTGCTCCACGAAACATAAGTGTAACTCTGTGAGATGAATTCACACATCACCAAGAAGTTTCTAAGAAAGCTTCTTTCTAGTTCTCACCTCAGGATATTTCCTTTGTCACCATAAGCTTCATTGCGCCAAGAAGTGTCTCATTGCAGATTTCAAGAAAACTGTGTTAGCATACTGTACACTGAAGAGAAGAGTGTAACTCTGTGAGTTGCATTCATACATCGAAGTGCATTTTCCCAGAAGGCTTCTTTCCAGTTTTTCTCTGAAGATATTTCCTGTTTCACCATAGCCCTCAATAAGCTCCCAAATATCACTTTGCAGAATGCCCGACAACAGTGTTAGCAAACTGTTCCTAAGGGAAGGCTGGAACTCTGTGTGCTGAAGTAACACATCAGAAAGCAATCTCGCAGAAAGCTTCTGTCTAGTTGTTATCTGAAGATATATCCTTTTTCACAATGGGCCCCTATGGGCTCCCAATATCACTTTGCAGATTCCACGAAAAGAGTGTTAGCAAACTGCTTCTTGAGGACTAAGTTGTAACTCTGTGAGATGAATTCACAGATCACAAAGAAGTTTCTCAGAAAGCTTCTTTCACGTTCTGAACTGATGTTATTACCTTTATCAGGTAGGCCTCAATGTGATCCAAAGTAGCCCTTCTCAGGTTCCTCAAAGACAGTGTTAAGGCACTGCTCCACGAAAGATAAGTGTAACTATGTGAGATGAATTCACACATCACCAAGAAGTTTCTAAGAAAGCTTCTTTCTAGTTCTCACCACGGGATATTTCCTTTCTCACCATAAACTTCATTGCGCCTAGAAGTGTCCCATTGCAGATTTCAAGAAAACTGTGTTAGCAAACTGTACACTGAAGAGAAGAGTGTAACTCTGTGAGTTGCATTCATACATCGAAGTGCATTTTCCCAGAAGGCTTCTTTCCAGTTTTTCTCTGAAGATATTTCCTTGTACACCATAGCCCTCAATGAGCTCCCAAATATCACTTTGCAGAATGCCCGACAACAGTGTTAGCAAACTGTTCCTAGAAGGGAAGGGTGGAACTCTGTGTGCTGAAGTCACACATCAGAAAGCAATCTCGCAGAAAGCTTCTGTCTAGTTGTTATCTGAAGATATATCCTTTTTCACAATGGGCCCCTATGGGCTCCCAAATATCACTTTGCAGATTCCACGAAAAGAGTGTTAGCAAACTGCTTCTTGAGGACTAAGTTGTAACTCTGTGAGATGAATTCACAGATCACAAAGAAGTTTCTCAGAAAGCTTCTTTCACGTTTTGAACTGATGTTATTTCCTTTATCAGCGTAGGCCTCAATGCGATCCAAAGTAGCCCTTCTCAGGTTCCTCAAAGACAGTGTTAATGCACTGCTCCACGAAACATAAGTGTAACTCTGTGAGATGAATTCACACATCACCAAGAGTTTCTAAGAAAGTTTCTTTCTAGTTCTCACCTCAGCATATTTCTTTGTCACCATAAGCTTCATTGCGCCTAGAAGTGTCCCATTGCAGATTTCAAGAAAACTGTGTTAGCAAACTGTACACTGAAGAGAAGAGTGTAACTCTGTGAGTTGCATTCATACATCGAAGTGCATTTTCCCAGAAGGCTTCTTTCCAGTTTTTCTCTGAAGATATTTCCTTTTTCACCATAGCCCTCAATGAGCTCCCAAATATCACTTTGCAGAATGCCCGACAACAGTGTTAGCAAACTGTTCCTAGAAGGGAAGGGTGGAACTCTGTGTGCTGAAGTCACACATCAGAAAGCAATCTCGCAGAAAGCTTCTGTCTAGTTGTTATCTGAAGATATATCCTTTTTCACAATGGGCCCCTATGGGCTCCCAAATATCACTTTGCAGATTCCACGAAAAGAGTGTTAGCAAACTGCTTCTTGAGGACTAAGTTGTAACTCTGTGAGATGAATTCACAGATCACAAAGAAGTTTCTCAGAAAGCTTCTTTCACGTTTTGAACTGATGTTATTTCCTTTATCAGCGTAGGCCTCAATGCGATCCAAAGTAGCCTTCTCAGGTTCCTCAAAGACAGTGTTAATGCACTGCTCCACGAAACATAAGTGTAACTCTGTGAGATGAATTCACACATCACCAAGAAGTTTCTAAGAAAGCTTCTTTCTAGTTGTCACCTCAGCATATTTCCTTTGTCACCATAAGCTTCATTGCGCCTAGAAGTGTCCCATTGCAGATTTCAAGAAAACTGTGTTAGCAAACTGTACACTGAAGAGAAGAGTGTAACTCTGTGAGTTGCATTCATACATCGAAGTGCATTTTCCCAGAAGGCTTCTTTCCAGTTTTTCTCTGAAGATATTTCCTGTTTCACCATAGCCCTCAATGAGCTCCCAAATATCACTTTGCAGAATGCCCGACAACAGTGTTAGCAAACTGTTCCTAGAAGGGAAGGCTGGAACTCTGTGTGCTGAAGTCACACATCAGAAAGCAATCTCGCAGAAAGCTTCTGTCTAGTTGTTATCTGAAGATATATCCTTTTTCACAATGGGCCCCTATGGGCTCCAAAAATACTTTGCAGATTCCACGAAAAGAGTGTTAGCAAACTGCTTCTTGAGGACTAAGTTGTAACTCTGTGAGATGAATTCACAGATCACAAAGAAGTTTCTCAGAAAGCTTCTTTCACGTTTTGAACTGATGTTATTTCCTTTATCAGCGTAGGCCTCAATGCGATCCAAGTAGTCCTTCTCAGGTTCCTCAAAGACAGTGTTAATGCACTGCTGCACGAAACATAAGTGTAACTCTGTGAGATGAATTCACACATCACCAAGAAGTTTCTAAGAAAGCTTCTTTCTAGTTCTCACCTCAGCATATTTCCTTTGTCACCATAAGCTTCATTGCGCCTAGAAGTGTCCCATTGCAGATTTCAAGAAAACTGTGTTAGCAAACTGTACACTGAAGAGAAGAGTGTAACTCTGTGAGTTGCATTCATACATCGAAGTGCATTTTCCAGAAGGCTTCTTTCCAGTTTTTCTCTGAAGATATTTCCTGTCTCACCATAGCCCTCAATGAGCTCCCAAATATCACTTTGCAGAATGGCCGACAACAGTGTTAGCAAACTGTTCCTCGAAGGGGAGGCTGGAACTCTGTGTGCTGAAGTCACACATCAGAAAGCAATCTCGCAGAAAGCTTCTGTCTAGTTGTTATCTGAAGATATATCCTTTTTCACAATGGGCCCCTATGGGCTCCCAAATATCACTTTGCAGATTCCACGAAAAGAGTGTTAGCAAAGTGCTTCTTGAGGACTAAGTTGTAACTCTGTGAGACGAATTCAAAGATCACAAAGAAGTTTCTCAGAAAGCATCCTTCACGTTTTGAACTGATGTTATTTCCTTTATCAGCGTAGGCCTCAATATTATCCAAAGTAGCCCTTCTCAGGTTCCTCAAAGACAGTGTTAATGCACTGCTCCACGAAACATAAGTGTAACTTTGTGAGATGAATTCACACATCGCCAAGAAGTTTCTAAGAAAGCTTCTTTCTAGTTCTCACCTCAGCATATTTCCTTTGTCACCAGAAGCTTCATTGTGCCAAGAAGTGTCCCATTGCAGATTTCAAGAAAACTGTGTTAGCAAACTGTACACTGCAGAGAAGAGTGTAACTCTGTGAGTTGCATTCATACATCGAAGTGCATTTTCCCAGAAGGCTTCTTTCCAGTTACACCCTTGTCTTCAGTGTACAGTTTGCTTACAGAGGCCTACGCTGATAAAGGAAATAACATCAGTTCAAAACGTGAAAGAAGCTTTCTGAGAAACTTCTTTGTGATCTGTGAATTCATCTCACAGAGTTACAACTTAGTCCTCAAGAAGCAGTTTGCTAACACTCTTTTCGTGGAATCTGCAAAGTGATATTTGGGAGCCCATAGGGGCCCATTGTGAAAAAGGATATATCTTCAGATAACAACTAGACAGAAGCTTTCTGCGAGATTGCTTTGTGATGTTTGACTTCAGCACACAGAGTTTCAGCCTTCCCTTCTAGGAACAGTTTGCTAACACTGTTGTCGGGCATTCTGCAAAGTGATATTTGGGAGCTCATTGAGGGCTATGGTGAAAAAGGAAATATCTTCAGAGAAAAACTGGAAAGAAGCCTTCTGGGAAAATGCACTTCGATGTATGAATGCAACTCACAGAGTTACACTCTTCTCTTCAGTGTACAGTTTGCTAACACAGTTTTCTTGAAATCTGCAATGGGACACTTCTTGGCGCAATGAAGCTTATGGTGACAAAGGAAATATCCTGAGGTGAAAACTAGAAAGAAGCTTTCTTAGAAACTTCTTGGTGATGTGTGAATTCATCTCACAGAGTTACACTTATGTTTCGTGGAGCAGTGCATTAACACTGTCTTTGAGGAACCTGAGAAGGGCTACTTTGAATCGCATTGAGGCCTACGCTGATAAAGGAAATAACATCAGTTCAAAACGTGAAAGAAGCTTTTGAGAAACTTCTTTGTGATCTGTGATTTCATCTCACAGAGTTACAAAGTAGTCCTCAAGAAGCAGTTTGCGAACACTCTTTTCGTGGAATCTGCAAAGTGATATTTGTGAGCCCATAGGGGCCCATTGTGAAAAGGATATATCTTCAGATAACAACTAGACAGAAGCTTTCTGCGAGATTGCTTTCTGATGTGTGACTTCAGCACACAGAGTGCCACCCTCCCTTTCTAGGAACAGTTTGCTAACACTGTTGTCGGGCATTCTGCAAAGTGATAGTTGGGAGCTCATTGAGGGCTATGCTGAAAAAGGAAATATCTTCAGAGAAAAACTGGAGAGAAGTCTTCTGGGAAAATGCACTTCGATGTATGTAGGCAACTCACAGAGCTACACTCTTCTCTTCGGTGTACAGTTTGCTAACACAGTTTTCCTGAAATCTGCAATGAGACACTTCTTGGCGCAATGAAGCTTATGGCGACAATGGAAATACCCTGAGGTGAAAACTAGAAAGAAGCTTTCTTACAAACTTCTTGATGATGTGTGAATTCATCTCACAGAGTTACACTTATGTATCGTGGAGCTGTGCTTTAACACTGTCTTTGAGGTACCTGAGAAGGGCTACTTTGGATCGCATTGAGGCCTACACTGATAAAGGAAATAACATCAGTTCAAAACGTGAAAGAAGCTTTCTGAGAAACTTCCTTGTGATATGTGAATGCATCTCGCAGAGTTACACTCAGATTTCATGGAGCAGTGCATTAATATTCTCTTTGAGGAACCTGAGAAGGGCTACTTTGGATCGCATTGATGCCTACGCTGATAAAGGAAATAACATCAGTTCAAAACATGAAAGAAGCTTTCTGAGAAAATTCTTTGTGATTTGTGAATTCATCTCATAGAGTTACAACTTAGTCCTCAAGAAGCAGTTTGCTAACACTCTTTTCATGGAATCTGCAAAGTGATATTTGGGAGCCCATGGGGCCCATTGTAAAAAAGGATATATCTTCAGATAACAACTAGACAGAAGCTTTCTGCGAGATTGCTTTCTGATGTGTGACTTCAGCACACAGAGTTCCGTCCTTCCCTTCTGGGAACAGTTTGCTAACACTGTTGTCGGGCATTCTGCAAAGTGATATTTGGGAGCTCATTGAGGGCTATAGTGAAAAAGGAAATATCTTCAGCGAAAAACTGGAAAGAAGCCTTCTGGGAAAATGCACTTCGATGTATGAATGCAACTCACAGAGTTACACTCTTCTCTTCAGTGTACAGTTTTCTAACACTGCTTCCTTGAAATCTGCAGTGAGACACTTCTTGACGCAATGAAGCTTATGGTGACAAAGGAAATATCCTGAGGTGAAAACTAGAAAGAAGCTTTCTTAGAAACTTCTTGGTGATGTGTGAATTCATCTCACAGAGTTACGCTTATGTTTGGTGGAGCAGTGCATTAACAGTGTCTTTGAGGAACCTGAGAAGGGCTACTTTGGATCGCATTGAGGCCTACGCTGCTAAACGAAATATCATCCGTTCAAAACGTGAAAGAAGCTTTCTGAGAAACTTCTTTGTGATCTGTGAATCCCTCTCACACTGTTACAGCTTAGTTCTCAGGAAACAGTTTAATCACACTCTTTTCGTGGAATCTGCAAAGTGATATTTTGGAGCCCATAGGGGCCCCTTGTGAAAAGGATATATCTTCAGGTAACAACTAGACAGAAGCTTTCTGCGAGATTGCTTTCTGATGTGTGACTTCAGCACACAGAGTTCCACCCTCCCTTTCTAGGAACAGTTTGCTAACACTGTTGTCGGGCATTCTGCAAAGTGATATTTGGGAGCTCATTGAGGGCTATGATGAAAAAGGAAATATCTTCAGAGAAAAACTGGAAAGAAGCCTTCTGGGAAAATGCACTTCGATGTATGAATGCAACTCACAGAGTCACACTCTTCTCTTCAGTGTAAAGTTTGCTAACACAGTTTTTTTGAAATCTGCAATGGGACACTTCTTGGCGCAATGAAGCTTATGGTGACAAAGGAAATATCCTGAGGTGAAAACTAGAAAGAAGCTTTCTTAGAAACTTCTTGGTGATGTGTGAGTTCATCTCACAGAGTTACACTTATGTATCGTGGAGCAGTGCTTTAACACTGTCTTTGAGGAACCTGAGAAGGGCTACTTTGGATTGCATTGAGGCCTACGCTGATAAAGGAAATAACATCAGTTCAAAACGTGAAGGAAGCTTTCTGAGAAACTTCTTTCTGATGTGTGAATTCATCTCACAGAGTTACACTTAGGTTTCGTAGAGCAGTGCATTAATATGTCTTTGAGGAACCTGAGAAGGGCTACTTTAGATCGCATTGAGGCCTACGCTGAAAAAGGAAATAACATCAGTTCAAAACGTGAAAGAAGCTCTCTGAGAAACTTCTTTGTGATCTGTGAATTCATCTCACAGAGTTACAACTTAGTCCTCAAGAAGCAGTTTGCTAACACTCTTTTCGTGGAATCTGCAAAGTGATATTTGGGAGCCCATAGGGGCCCATTGTGAAAAAGGATATATCTTCAGATAACAACTAGACAGAAGCTTTCTGCGAGATTGCTTTCTGATGTGTGACTTCAGCACACAGAGTTCCAGCCTTCCCTTCTAGGAACAGTTTGCTAACACTGTTGTCGGGCATTCTGCAAAGTGATATTTGGGAGCTCATTGAGGGCTATGGTGAAACAGGAAATATCTTCAGAGAAAAACTGGAAAGAAGCCTTCTGGGAAAATGCACTTCAATGTATGAATGCAACTCACAGAGTTACACTCTTCTCTTCAGTGTACCCTTTGCTAACACAGTTTTCTTGAAATCTGCAGTGGGACAATTCTTGGCGCAATGAAGCTTATGGTGACAAAGGAAATATCCTGAGGTGAGAACTAGAAACAAGCTTTCTTAGAAACTTCTTGGTGATGTGTGAATTCATCTCACAGAGTTACACTTATGTTTCGTGGAGCACTGCATTAACACTGTCTTTGAGGAACCTGAGAAGGGCTACTTTGGATCGCATTGAGGCCTACGCTGATAAAGGAAATAACATCGGTTCAAAACGTGAAAGAAGCTTTCTGAGAAACTTCTTTGTGATCTGTGAATTCCTCTCACAGAGTTACAACTTAGTCCTCAAGAAGCAGTTTGCTAACACTCTTTTCGTGGAATCTGCAAAGTGATATTAGGGAGCGCATAGGGGCCCATTGTGAAAAAGGATATATCTTCACATAACAACTGGACAGAAGCTTACTGCGAGATTGCTTTCTGATGTGTGACTTCAGCACACAGAGTTCCACCCTTCCCTTCTAGGAACAGTTTGCTAACACTGTTGTCGGGCATTCTGCAAAGTGATATTTGGGAGCTCATTGAGGGCTATGGTGAAAAAGGAAATATCTTCAGAGAAAAACTGGAAAGAAGCCTTCTGGGAAAATGCCTTTCGATGTATGAATGCAACTCACAGAGTTACACTTTTCTCTTCACTTTACAGTTTGCTAACACAGTTTTCTTGAAATCTGCAATGGGACTCTTCTTGGCGCAATGATGCTTATGGTGACAAAGGAAATATCCTGAGCTGAAAACTAGAAAGAAGCTTTCTTAGAAACTTCTTGGTGATGTGTGAATTCATCTCACAGAGTTACACTTATATTTCGTGGAGCAGTGCATTAACACTGTCTTTGAGGAACCTGAGAAGGGCTACTTTGGATCGCATTGAGGCTTACGCTTATAAAGGAAATAATATCAGTTCAAAACGTGAAAGAAGCTTTCTGAGAAACTTCTTTGTGATCCTGAATTCATCTCACAGAGTTGCAACTTAGTCCTCAAGAAGCAGTTTGCTAACACTCTTTTCGTGGAATCTGTAAAGTGATATTGGGAGCCCATAAGGCCCATGGTGAATAAGGAATATTCTCAGATAATACCTAGGGAGAAGCTTTCTAAGAGATTGCTTTCTGATGTGTGTCTTCATGACACAGAGTTCCACCCTTCCCTTCTAGGAACATTTTGCTAACTCTGTTATCTTGTGTTCTGCAAAGTGATATTTGGGAGCTCATTGAGGGGTATGGTGAAAAAGGAAGTATCCTGAGATCAAAACTGGAAAGAAGCCTTCAGAGAAACTGCATTTTGATGTGTGAATGCAACTCCAGAGTTACACGTTTCTCTTCATGTTCAGTTTGCTAACACAGTTTTCTGGAAATCTGCAATGGGATATTTCTGAATGCAGTGAAGCTTACGGTGTCAAAGTAATATCCTCAGATGAAAACTAGAAAGAAGCTTTCTTAAGAACTTCTTGGTGATGTGTGAATTCATCTCACAGAGTTACACTTATGTTTCATGCAGCAGTCCGTTATCACTGTTTTGGAGGAATCTGAGAAGGACCTCTTTGGATCGCATTGAGGCCTACACTGGTAAAGGAAATATCATCCGTTCAAAACGTGAAAGAAGCTTTCTGAGAAACTTCTTTGTGATCTGTGAATTCCTCTCACAAAGTTACAGCTTAGTTCTCAGGAAACAGTTTACTCACACTCTTTTCGTGGAATCTGCAAAGTGAGATTTGGGAGCCCATAGTGGCCCATGGTGAATAAGGAAATGTCATCAGATAACAATTAGAGAGAAGCTTTCTAAGAGATTGCTTTCTGATGTGTGTCTTCATCACACAGAGTTCCAGCCTTCCCTTCTGGGAACAGTTTGCTAACTCTGTTATCTTGTGTTCTGCAAAGTGTTATTTGGGAGCTCATTGCGGGCTATGGTGAAAAAGGGAGTATGCTTAGATCAAAACTGGAAAGAAGCCTTCAGAGAAACTGCATTTTGATGTGTGAATGCAACTCACAGAGTTACACGTTTCTCTTCAGTGTTCAGTTTGCTAACACAGTTTTCTGCAAGTCTGCAATGGGATCCTTCTGAAAACAATGAAGCTTTCGGTGACAAAGGAAATAGCCTCAGATGAAAACTAGAAAGAAGCTTTCTTAGAAATTTCTTGGTGATGTGTGAATTCATCTCAGAGAGTTACACTTATATTTCATGCAGCAGTCATTATCACTGGTTTTGAGGAACCTGAGGTGGACCTCTTTGGATCGCTTTGAGGCCTATGCTGATAAGGAAATATCATCAGTTCAAAATGTGAAAGAAGCTTTCTAAAAACTTCTTTGTGATCTGTGAATTCCTCTCACAGAGTTACAGCTTAGTTCTCAGGAAGCTGTTTGCTCACACTCTTTTCGTGGAATCTGCACAGTGAGGTTTGGGAGCCCATAGAGGCCCTTGGTGAATAAGGAAATATCCTCAGATAATACCTACGGAGAAGCTTTCTAAGAGATTGCTTTCTGATGTGTGTCTTCTTCACACAGAGTTCCACCCTTCCCTTCTGGGAACATTTTGCTAACTCTGTTATCTTCTCTTCTGCAAAGTGATATGTGGGAGCTCTCTGAGGGCTATGGTGGAAAAGGAAATATCCTCAGATCGAAACTGAAAAGAAGCCTTCTGAGGAACTGCATTTTGATGTGTGAATGCAACTCCCAGAGTTACACGTTTCTCTTCAGTGTTCAGTTTGCTAACACAGTTTTCTGGAAATCTGCAATGGGATGCTTCTGAACGCCAGGAACCTTACGGGGAGAAAGTAAATATCCTCAGATGAAAACTAGAAAGAAGCTTTCTTAAGAACTTCTTGGTGATGTGTGAATTCATCTCACAGAGTTACACTTATATTTCATGCAGCAGTCCTTTATCACTGTTTTTGAGGAACCTGAGAAGGACATCTTTGGATCGCATTGAGGCCTATGCTGATAAAGGGAATATCATCAGTTCAAAACGTGAATGAAGCTTTCTGAGAAACTTCTTTGTGTTATGTGAATACCTGTCACAGAGTTACAGCTTAGTTCTCAGGAAGCAGTTTGCTAACACTCTTTTCCTGGAATCTGCAAAGTGAGATTTTGCAGCCCCTAGGGGCCAATGGTAAATTAGGAAATATCCTCATATAATAAATAGAGAGAAGCTTTCTAAGAGATTGCTTTCGGATATGTGTTTTCATCACACACAGTTCCACCCTTCTCTTCTGGGAACAGTTTGCTAACTCTGTTATCATGTGTTCTGCAAAGTGATATTTGGGAGCTCATTGAGGGTTATGGTTGAAAAGGAAATATCCTCACATCAAAACTGGAAAGTGGCCTTCTGAGAAATTGCATTTTGATGTGTGAATGCAACTAACAGAGTTACACGTGTCTGTTCAGTGTTCAGTTTGCTAACCCAGTTTTCTGGAAATCTGCAATGGGATCCTTCTGAACGCAATGAAGCCTACGGTGACAACGGAAATAGCCTCAGATGAAAACTAGAAAGAAGCGTTCTTAGAAACTTCTTGGTGATGTATGAATTCATCTCACAGAGTTACACTTATATTTCATGCAGCAGTCCATTATCACGCATGAAATATCGGTGACAGAGGGAATATCCTCAGATGAAAACTTGAAAGAAGCTTTCTTAGAAACTTTTTCGTGATTTGTGAATTCATCTCACAGAGTTACATTTTATTTCATGCAGCAGTACATTATCACGCAATGAAATATCGGTGACAAAAGAAATAATCTCAGATGAAAACAAGAAAGAAGCGTTCTTAGAAACTTCTTGGTGATGTGTGAATTCATCTCACAGAGTTGCACTTATGCTTCCTGGGGCAGTCCACTAACACTGTCTTCGAGGAAACTCAATACGGTTTCCTTGGATCCCATAGAGGCCTTCGTTGAGAAAGGAAATATTATCAGTTCAAAAAGTGAAAGAAGCTTTCTGAGAAACTTCTTTGTGATCTGTGAATTAATGTCACAGAGTTACAATTTCGGCCTCAGGAAGCAGTTTGCTAACACTCTTTTCGTGGAATCTGCAAACTGATATTTGGGAGCCCATTGGTGCCCATAGTGAAAAAGGAAATATCCTCAGATAATAACTAGAGAGAAGCTTTCTGAGAGATTGCTTTCAGATGTATGACTTCTTTACACAGAGTCCACCTTTCACTTCTTGGAACTCTTTGCTAACACTGTTGTCATGGATTCGGCAAAGTTATATTTGGGATTTCATTGAGGGCGATGGTGAAAAAGGAAATATCCTCAGATCAAAACTGGAAAGAAGCCTTCTGAGAATCTGCATTGAGATGTGTGAATGCATCTCACAGAGTTACACTTTTCTCTTCGGTGATCAGTTTGGTAACACATTTTTCTGGAAATCTGCAATGGGATACTCATTAGCTCAATGAAGCTTATGGTGAAAAAGGAAATATCTTCAGAGGAAAACTAGAAAGAAGCTTTCTTGGAAACTTCTTGGTCATGTGTGAATTCATCTCACAGTGTTATACTTATGTTTCATGGAGCAGTCCATTAACACTGTCTTCGAAGAACCTGAGAAGGGCTTCTTTGGATCGCATTGAGGCCTATGCTGAGAAAGGAAATATTATCAGTTTAAAACGTGAAAGAAGCTCTCTGAGAAACTTCTTTGTGATCTGTAAATTCATCTGACAGAGTTACAACTTAGACCTCAGGAAGCAGTTTGCTAACCCTTTTTTCGTGGACCCTGTAAAGTGATATTTGGGAGACCATTGGGGCCCATGGTGAAAAAGGAAATATCCTCTGATCATAGCAAGAGAGAAGCCTTCTGATACCTTGCTTTCTGATGTGTGATTTCATCACACAGAGTTCCACCCTTTCCTTCTTGGAACAGTTTGCTAACACTGTTGTCGTGGATTCTGCAAAGTGATAGTTGGAAGCTCATTGAGGGCTCTGGTGTAAAAGGAAATGTCCTCAGATCAAAGCTGGAAAAAAGCCTTCTGAGATATGCCTTGCAATGTGTGAATGCAACTCACAGAGTTACACGTTTCTCTTTAGTGATCAGTTTGCTAACACAGTTTTCTGGAGGTCTGCAATGGGATAGTTCTTAGCGCAATGAAGCTTACAGTGACAAAGGAACTATCCTCAGATGAAAACCAGAAAGTGGCTTTCTTAGAAATTTCTTGGTGATGTGCGAATTCATCTCACAGTGTTACACTTATATTTCATGGAGCAGTCCATTACCACTGCCTTTGAGGAACCTGAGAAGGGCTTCTTTGGATCGCATTGAGACCTACGCTGAGAAGGGAAATATCATCAGTTCAAAACGTGAAAGAACCTTTCTGAGCAACTTCTTCGTGATCTGTGAATTCGTCTATCAGAGTTCCAACTTAGTCCTCAGAAGCAGTTTGCTAACACTCTTTTCGTGGAATCTGCAAAGTGATATTTGGGAGCCCATTGGGGCCCATGGTGAACAAGGAAATATCCTCAGATCACAACTAGAGAGAAGCTTTATCAGAGATGGCTTTCTGATGTGTGACTTCATCACACAGAGTTCCACCCTTCCCTTCTTGGGATAGTTTGCTAACACTGTTGTTGTGGATTCTGCAAAGTGATATTGGGAGGTCATTGAGGGCTTTGATGAAAAAGGAAATATCCTCAGATCAAAAGTCGAAAGCAGCCTTCTGAGAAACTGCATTGTGATGTGTGAATGTGACTCACAGAGTTACAGGTTTCTCTTCAGTGATCAGTTTGCTAACAGTTTTCTCGAAATCTGCAATGGGATACTTCTTAGCCCAATGAAGCTTACTGTGACAAAGGAAATATCCTCAGTTGATAACTAGAAATAAGCTTTCTTAGAAACTTCTTGGTGGGTGGCGGAGCAAGATGGCTGAATAGGATCAGCTCAAGTCTCCAACTCCCAGTGTTAGTGACACAGAAGACAGGTGATTTCTGCATTTTCAACTGAGGTACTGGGGTCATCTCACTAGGGAGTTCCAGACAGTTGGTACTGGTCAGCTGCTGACACCCAACCAGCGAGAGCTGAAGCAGGGTGAGGCATCGCTTTACCTGAGAAGTGCAAGGCGGAAGGGAATCCCTTTTCCTAGCCATGGGAACTGAGACACACAACACCTGGAAAATCGGATAACTGCCACCCCAATACTGCGCTTTAAGCAAACTGGCACAGCAGGCGAATATATCCCACACATGGCCGGGAGAGTCCCACGCCCACGGAGCCTACCTCGTTGCTAACACAGCAGTCTGTGGCATTCTGACCGCAAGGCAACAGCGAGGCTGGGGGAGGGGCGCTCGCCATTGCTGAGGCTTTAGTAGGTAAACAAAGCCACTGGAAAGCTCGAACTGGGTGGAGCTCACAGCAGCTCAAGGAAACCTGCCTGTCTCTGTAGACTCCACCTCTGGGGACAGGGCACAGCTAAAAAACAACGGGGGAAGCAGCAGAGGACTGTGCAGACGCGAACGAATCTGTCTGACAGCTTTGAAGAGAACAGTGGATCTCCCAACACGGAGGTTGAGATCTGAGAACGGACAGACTGCCTGCTCAAGTGGCTCCCTGAAACCTGAGTAGCCTAACTGGGAGACATCCCCCACTAGGGGCAGTCTGATACCACACATCTCACAGGGTGGAGTACACCCCAGAGAGGAAGCTTCCAAAGTAAGAATCAGACAGGTACACTCGCTGTTCAGCAATATTCTATCTTCTGCAACCTCTGCTGCTGATACGCAGGCAAACAGAGTCTGGAGTGGACCTCAAGCAATCTCCAACAGACCTATAGCTGAGGGTCCTGAATGTCAGAAGGAAAAATATCAAACAGGAAGGACACCTATATCAAAACCCCATCAGTACGTCACCATCATCAAAAACCAGAGACAGATAAAACCACAAAGATGTGGAAAATGGAGGGTAGAAAAGCTGGAAATTCAAAAAATAAGAGCGCATCTCCCCCTGCAAAGGAGCGCAGCCCATCGCCAGCAACGGATCAAAGTTGGTCAGAGAATGACTTGGACGAGATGAGAGAAGAAGGCTTCGGCCCATCAAATTTCTCAGAGCTAAAGGAGGAATTACGTACCCAGCACAAAGAAACTAAAAATCTTGAAAAAAGAGTGGAAGAATTGACAGCTAGACTAATTAATGCAGAGAACGTCGTAAACGAAATGACAGAGATGAAAACCATGACACGAGAAATACGTGACAAATGCACAAGCTTCAGTAACCGACTCGATCAATGGAAGAAAGAGTATCAGCGATTGAGGATCAAATGAATGAAATGAAGTGAGAAGAGAAACCAAAAGAAAAAAGCAGAAAAAGAAATGAACAAAGCCTGCAAGTAGGATGGGATTATGTAAAAAGACCAAATCTACGTCTGATTGGGGTGCCTGAAAGTGAGGGGGAAAATGGAATCAACTTGGAAAACACTCTGCAGGATATCATCCATGAGAATTTCCCAACCTAGAAGGGCAGGCCAACATTCAAATTCAGGAAATACAGAGAACACCACAAAGAAACTCCTCCAGAAGGGCAACTCCAAGACACATAATTGCCAGATTCACCAAAGTTGAAATGAAGGAAAAAATCTTAAGGGCAGCCAGAGAGAAAGGTCGGGTTACCCACAAAGGGAAGCCCATTAGCCTAACAGCAGATCTCTCGGCAGAAACTCTACAAGCCAGAAGACAGTGGGGGCCAATATTCAACGTTCTTAAAGAAAAGCATTTTCAACCCAGAATTTCATATCCAGGCAAACTAAGTTTCATAAGTGAAGGAGAAATAAAATCCTTTACAGATAAGCAAATGCTTAGAGATTTTGTCACCACCAGGCCTGCCCTACAAGAGACCCTGAAGGAAGCTCTAAACATGGAAAGGAACAACTGGTACCAGCCATTGCAAAAACATGCCAAAATGTGAAGTCCATCGAGGCTAGGAAGAAACTGCATCAACTAATGAGCAAAATAACCAGTTAATATCATAATGACAGGATCAAGTTCACACATAACAATATTAACTTTAAATGTAATGGACTAAATGCTCCAATTAAAAGACACAGACTGGCAAACTGGATAAAGAGATAAGACCCATCAGTCTGCTGTATTCAGGAGACCCATCTCACATGCAGAGACATACATAGGCTCAAAATAAAGGGATGGAGGAAGATCTACCAAGCAAATGGAGAACAAAAAATGCAGGGGTTGCAATCCTAGTCTCTGATAAAACAGACTTGAAACCATCAAAGATCAAAAGAGACAAAGAAGGCCATTACATAATGGTAAAGGGATAAATTCAACAGGAAGAGCTAACTATGCTAAATATATATGCACCCAATACAGGAGCACCCAGATTCAAAAAGCAAGTCCTTAGAGACTACAAAGAGACTTAGACTCCCATACAATAATAATGGGAGACTTCAACACTCCACTGTCAACATTAGACAGATCAACGAGACAGAAAGTTAACAACGATATCCAGGAATTGAACTCATCTCTGCACCAAGTGGACCTAATAGACATCTATAGAACTCTCCACCCCAAATCAACAGAATATACATTCTTCTCAGCACCACATCGCACTTATTCCAAAATTGACCACATAATTGGAAGTAAAGCACTCCTCAGCAAATGTACAAGAACATAAATTATAACAAACTGTCTCTCAGACCACAGTGCAATCAAACTAGGACTCAGGACTAAGAAACTCAATCAAAACGCTCAACTACATGGAAAGTAAACAACCTGCTCCTGAATGACTACTGGGTACATAACGAAATGAAAGCAGAAATAAAGATGTTCTTTGAAACAAATGAGAACAAAGATACAACATACCAGAATCTCTGGGACACATTTAAAGCAGTGTGTAGAGGGAAATTTATAGCACTAAATGCCCACAAGAGAAAGCTGGAAAGATCTAAAATGGACACTCTAACATTACAATTAAAAGAACTAGAGAGGGAAGAGCAAACACATTCAAAAGCTAGCAGAAGGCAAGAAATAACTAAGAACAGAGCAGAACTGAAGGAGATAGAGACACAAAAAACCCTCCAAAAAATCAATGAATCCAGGAGTTGGTATTTTGAAAAGATCAACAAAATTGACAGACGGCTAGCAAGACTAATAAAGAAGAAAAGAGAGAGTAATCAAATAGACTCAATAAAAAATGATAAAGAGGATATCACCACTGACCCCTCAGATATACAAACAACCATCAGAGAATACTATAAATGCCTCTATGCAAATCAACTAGAAAATCTAGAGGAAATGGATAATTTCCTGGACACTTACACTCTCCCAAGACTAAACCAGGAAGAAGTTGAATCCCTGAATAGACCAATAGCAGGCTCTGAAATTGAGACAACAATTAATAGCCTACCCATGAAAAAAAGTCCAGGACCAGATGGATTCACAGCTGAATTCTACCAGAGGTACAAGGAGGAGCTGGTACCATTCCTTCTGAAACTATTCCAATCAATAGAAAAAGAGGGAATCCTCCCTAACTCATTTGATGAGGCCAACATCATCCTGATACCAAAGCCTGGCAGAGACACAACAAAAAAAGAGAATTTTAGACCAATATCCCTGATGAACATCGATGCAAAAATCCTCAATAAAATACTGGCAAACCAGATACAGCAGCACATCAAAAAGCTTATCCACCATGATCAAGTGCACTTCATCCCAAGGATGCAAGGCTGGTTCAACATTCACAAATCAATAAACGTAATCCAGCATATAAACAGAACCAAAGACCAGAACCACACGATTATCTCAATAGATGCAGAAAAGGCTTTTGACAAAATCCAACAGCCCTTCATGCTAAAAACGCTCACTAAATTCAGTATTGATGGAACGTACCTCAAAATAATAAGAGCTATTTATGACAAACCCACAGCCAATATCATACTGAATGGGCAAAAACTGGAAAAATTCCCTTTGAAAACTGGCACAAGACAGGGATGCCCTCTCTCACCACTCCTATTCAATTAGTGTTGGAAGTTCTGGCTAGGGCAATCAGGCAAGAGAAAGAAATCAAGGGTATTCAGTTAGGAAAAGAAGAAGTCAAATTGTCCCTGTTTGCAGATGACCTGATTGTATATTTGGAAAACCCCATCTTCTCAGCCCAGAATCTCCTTAAACTGATAAGCAACTTCAGCAAAGTCTCAGGATACAAAATTAATGTGCAAAAATCACAAGCATTCTTATACACCAGTAACAGACAAGCAGAGAGCCAATCAGGAATGAACTTCCATTCACAATTGCTTCAAAGAGAATAAAACGTCTATGAATCCAACTTACAAGGGATGCCATGGACCTCTTCAGTGAGAACGACAAACCACTGCTCAGTGAAATAAAAGAGGACACAAACAAATGGAAGAACATACCATGCTCATGGATAGGAAGAATCAGTATCGTGAAAATGGGCATACTGCCCAAGGTTATTTATAGATTCAATGCCATCCCCATCAAGCTACCAATGAGTTTCTTCACAGAATTGGAAAAAACCGCTTTAAAGTTCATATGGAACCAAAAAAGAGCCCGCATTGCCAAGACAATCCTAAGTCAAAAGGACAAAGCTGGAGGTGTCACGCTACCTGACTTCAAACTACACTACAAGGCTACAGTAACCAAAACAGCATGGTACTGGTACCAAAACAGAGCTATAGACCAATGGAACAGAACAGAGTCCTCAGAAATAATACCACATATCTATAGCCATCTGATCTTTGACAAACCTGAGAGAAACAAGAAATGGGGAAAGGATTCCCTATTCAATAAATGGTGCTGGGAAGATTGGCTAGCCATAAGTAGAAAGCTGAAACTGGATCCTTCCCTTACTCCTTATACGAAGATTAATTCAAGATTGATTAGAGACTTAAATGTTAGACCTAATACTTAAAAACCCTAGAAGAAAATCGAGGTAGTACCATTCAGGACATAGGCATGGGTAAGGACTTCATGTCTAAAACACCAAAAGCAATGGCAGCAAAAGCCAAAATTGACAAATGGAATCTAATTAAACTAAAGAGCTTCTGCACAGCAAAAGAAACTACCATCAGAGTGAACAGGCAATGGGAGAAAATTTTTGCAATCTACTCATCTGACAAAGGGCTAATATCCAGAGTCTACAAAGAACTCAAACAAATATACAAGAAAAAAAACAAACAACCCCATCAAAAAGTGGGCAAAGGATATGAAGAGACATTTCTCAAAAGAAGACATTCATACAGCCAACAGACACATGAAAAAATGCTCATCGTCACTGGCCATCAGAGAAATGCAAATCAAAACCACAATGAGATACCATCTCACACCAGTTAGAATGGCAATCATTAAAAAATCAGGAAAGAACAGGTGTTGGACAGGATGTGGAGAAATAGGAACACTTTTACACTGTTGGTGGGATTGTAAACTACTTCAACCATTATGGAATACAGTGTGGTGATTCCTCAAGGATCTAGAACTACATGTACCATATGACCCAGCCATCCCACTATTGGGTATATACCCAAAGGATTATAAATTATTCTACTACAAAGATACATGCACATGTACGTTTATTGTGGCACTATTCACAATAGCAAAGACTTGGAATCAACCCAAATGTCCATCTGTGACAGACTGGATTAAGAAAATGTGGCACATAGACACCATGGAATACTATGCAGCCATAAAAAAGGATGAGTTTGCATCCTTTGTAGGGACATGGATGCAGCTGGAAACCATCATTCTTAGCAAACTATCACAAGAAGAGAAAACCAAACACTGCATATTCTCACTCATAGGTGGGAACTGAACAATGAGATTACTTGGACTCGGGAAGGGGAACATCACACACTGGGGCCTATCATGGGGAGGAGGGGGGGGAGGGATTGCATTGGGGAGTTATACATGATATAAATGATGAATTGATGGGTGCTGACGAGTTGATGGGTCAGCACACCAACATGGCACAAGTATACATATGTAACAAACCTGCACATTATGCACATGTACCCTAGAACTTGAAATATAATAAAAATAAAAATAAAATTAAAAAGGAGTAGAAACATTTCACAAAGCAGAGTGTAGTCACAGGTCAAATTCTGCAGAAAGGCGAAGTAGGAGAATGACTGATAATGTCAGCCCAGAGCCCTCAGTGACCTTTGCAGAACACTCCCAGTTGAGTGGAGGCAGTAGACTTTGGAGAGCTCTGAAAATGGAAGCACCACAGATGGTCTCCTGCAGAAAGTCTCGTGATAAAATGAGACCTCCTCACTGTATTAAACTCACCTCTGCTGTCCGTGGAAATAATCTGGAGCCAAGCCAGCTAGACCTGGAGTTCTTCCTTCCTCCATTTTCAAGGTTAAACAGAGCTGAGGTCAATGGCTCATGCTTGTAATCCCAGTGACTCAGGAGGCTGAGGTGGGAGGATGGCTTGAGGCGAGGAGTTCAGTTCAAGACCAGTCTGAGCAACATAGCAAGACTCTCATTCCTAGAAAAAAAAAATATTTTAAATTAAAAAAAAAGGCTAACCAGAAATAAAATTCGATACATTTTTTTTCCCACCCAAAACTAGTTTGGGACAGATTTCTGGAAGAAAATAAATTTTACAGTCATTTTACATGTTGGATTTTCAGTACACATACAGATTCTATTCTGTAGTGTCAGTTCAGAGGCAAGCTGAGATTTGAGGCTTTGCAGAGGTTAAGCCTCTGGTGAATCTGGTGATATAAAGGAGAAAACAAGCCCAAGAGAAATTTTGAGGATCATTTATAATTTACATCAATAAGCAGAATGGGGGAAAAAACCCATTGGAGATTGCAATAGAGAAGTATTAAAACATTTTCTTAGAAAGCTTTGAGTCAAAATTAATCTTTCTCTAGTGACAGGTATATGATAAGCCAAACAACCCTAATGTCACAGCTCTATATTATTAGGCATCAAATTAATCAGTTTGCACTAAAACATCAAGTAAAAATAAAGGGAATGAACATGGTTAAGTGAACCAATTAGTCAATACAGGCCAGAAACTGGTAAAACTGGATAACCTAAAATACTCAACTACCCAAAGGCCAACCTAGATTATCACCCCAATCTTACAATTATTTTCAACCTACTAAACAATAAATCTTTATCAAGAGTCTGATAGTTTAAGGTACTGTGATGAACACAAATGAAATCACTGATACCTTTTTTTAGTCTATTTAGAAGTAGAAACCCACAATTACGAAATGACAAAAGCAATTCATGCAGTTAATAATTCAGTAATTGTTTTAAAAAGAAATAAACATGACAAAGTTCATTCTCACTAAATACTAAAGAAATGTCAATTCAACACCAATGAGATATTTTCCTATTATCAGATAGACAGTAAAACAAACAATCCAGTTAGAAAAATGGGCAAAAGATACAAAAAGACATTTCCCCAAAGAAAATATACAGATGGTGAACAACCTCATAAGACAGTCAACATCATTTGCCTTTATGAAAAAATTAAACCACTACCTACCTATAAAAATGGTTAAAATAATAAAAAATAGTGACAACACCAAATGCTGGCAAGACGCATAGAAACTAGATCATGCATCCATTGCTTGTTGGGAATGTACAATGGTCAAGTCACTCTAGAAAACAGTTTGGCAGTTTCTTACAAAACCAAACATGCATTTAATATATGACCCAGCAATGTATTCTTGGGTTTTGATTACAGAAAAATAAAAGCCTATGCTCCTGAAAACATCAGTATATGCATATTTATATCAGCTTTATTCATCATAGTAACAAACTGGGGTGAAAAAGTCCCTCAGTGGGTGAATAGTAACACAAACTGTGTGTGCAACATGTTACCACTGAAGGAAGCTGGGTGAAGGGTACGCAGGACTTCCCTATACATATTGTCAATTTATTTTGAATCTATAATTACTTAAAAAATGAAAAGTTTAAAAAGTAAAAAAAAATCCTAAAAATATTCATCTTCACTAAATATTAAAGAAATGCCAATACAACATAAGATATTATCCTTTTACAAATTAACAATTTATGTGGATTTGGGGATGGTTGGGAGTAATCAAGCTAATAAGTATGCAATAAGAGTATACCATAATATACTACTGATTGTGGGAATATGAACCGGTAGAAAATTTCTGGAAAGCAGTCTGTCAACATGTATCAAGGGTATTAAAAAAGGTTGTACAAGCAGATACCCTGGGCACTTCCAATTTCTCTATGTTCTTAGTAAATTTTTTTTCAGTTCATTCAGCATCTTTGTTCCAGGCACTGTGCTAAACATTAAAAATAAAGCAAATATGAGTAAACATGAAAAAAAAAAACAGAAAATTCTAGGTGATGTGTGAATTCATCTCACAGAGTTACACCTATGTTTCATAGAGCAGTCCATTAACACTGTCTTTGAAGAACCTGAGAAGGCTTCTTTGGATCGCATTGAAGCCTACGCTGATAAAGGAAATATCATCAGTTCAAAACGTGAAAGAAGATTTCTGAGAAACTTCTTTGTGATCTGTGAATTCCTCTCACAGAGTTACAAATTAGAACTCAGGAAGCAGTTTGCTAACACTCTTTTCATGGAATCTGCAAAGGGATATTTCGGAGCCCATTGGGGCCCATGGTGAAAAAGGAAATATCCTCAGATAATAACTAGAGAGAAGCTTTCTAAGAGATTGCTTTCTGATGTGTCACTTCATCATACAGATTTCCACCCTTCCCTTGTTGGAACAGTTTGCTAACACTGTTGTCGTGGATTCTGCAAAGTGATATTTGGGAGCTCATTGTGGGGTATGGTGAAAAAGGAAATATCCTCAGACCAAAACTGGAAAGAAGCCTTCTGAGACACTGCCTTGCGATGTGTGAATGCAACTCATAGAGTTACACGTTTCTCTTCAGTGAGCAGTTTGCTAACACAGTTTTCTGGAAATCTGCAATGGGATACCTCTTAGTGCAATGAAGCTTATGGTGACAAAGGAAACATCCTCAGATGAAAACTAGAAAGAAGCTTTCTTAGAAACTTCTTGGTGATGTGTGAATTCATCTCACAGAGTTACCTTTATGTTTCATGGAGCAGTCCATTAACACTGTCTTTGAGGAATGAGAAGGGCTTCTTTGGATCTCGTTGAGGCCTATGCTCAGAAGGGAAATATCATCAGTTCCAAACGTGAAAGAAGCTTTCTGAGAAACTTCTTTGTGATCGGTGAATTCATCTCACAGAGTTACAGATTAGATCTCAGGAAGCAGTTTGCTAACACTCTTTTCGTGGAATCTGCAAGTTGATATTCGGGAGCCCATTGGGGCCCATGGTGAAAAAGGAAATATCCTCAGATAATAACTAGAGAGAAGCTTTCTGAGAGGTTGCTTTCTGATGTGTGACTTCATCACACAGAGTTCCACCATTCCCTTCTTGGAATCGTTTCCTAACACTGTTGTCATGGATTCTGCAAAGTGATATTTGGGAGCTCATTGAGGGCTACGATGAAAAAAGAAATATCTGCAGATCAAAACTCGAAAGAAACCTTCTGAGTAACTGCATTGCAATATGTGAATGCAACTCACAGAGTTACGCGTTTCTCTTCAGTCATCAGTTTGCTAACACAGTTCTCTGGAAGTCTGCAATGGGATACTTCTTAGCGCAATGAAGCTTACGGGGACAAAGGAAATATCCTCAGATGAAAACTAGAAAGAAGCTTTCATAGAAACTTCTTGGTGATGTGTGAATTCATCTCACAGAGTTACACTTTTGTTTCGTGGAGCAGTCCATTAACACTGTCTTTGAAGAACCTGAGAAGGGCTTCTTTGCATCACATTGAGTCCTATGCTGAGAAAGGACATATCGTCAGTGCAAAACGTGAAAGAAGCTTTCTGAGAAACTTCTTTGTGATTTGTGAATTCCTCTCACAGAGTTACAACTGAGACCTCAGGAAAAAGTTTGCTAACACTCTTTTTGTAGAATCTGTAAAGTGATATTTGGGAGCCCATTGGGGCCCATGGTGAAAAAGGGAGTATCCTCAGGTCATAACTAGAGAGAAGCTTTCTGAAAGATTGCTTTCTGATGTGTCACTTCATCACACAGAGTTACACCCTTCCCTTCTTGGAACAGTTTGCTAACACTGTTGTCGTGGATTCTGCAAAGTGATATTTGGCAGCTTATTGACGGTTATGGTGTAAAAGGAAATATCCTGAGATCAAAATTGGAAAGAAGCCTTCTGATAAACTGCATTGCGATGTGTGAATGCAACTCACAGAGTTACACGTTTCTCTTCAGTGATCAGTTTGCTAACACAATTTTCTGGAAATCTGCAATGAGATTCTTCTTAGCGCAATGAAGCTTATGGTGACAAAAGAAATATCCTCAGATGAAAACTAGAAAGAAGCTTTCTTAGAAACTTCTTGGTGATGTGTGAATTCATCTCGCAGAGTTACACTTATGTTTCATTGAGCAGTCCATTAACACTGTCTTT
The DNA here is from genome assembly GCF_009764315.1 of Trachypithecus francoisi. Classification (NCBI taxonomy): domain Eukaryota; kingdom Metazoa; phylum Chordata; class Mammalia; order Primates; family Cercopithecidae; genus Trachypithecus; species Trachypithecus francoisi. Next base: position 33,077 of record NW_022680892.1, on the reverse strand, counting down.
GAGGAACCTGAGAAGGGCTTCTTTGGATGGCATTGAGGCCTACTCTGAGAAGGGAAATATCATCAGTTCAAAACGTGAAAGAAGCTTTCTGAGAAACTTCTTTGTGATCTATGAATTCATCTCACAGAGTTACAACTTGGACCTCACGAAGCTGTTTGCTATCACTCTTTTCATGGAATCTGCAAAGTGATATATGGGAGCCCATTGGGGCCCATGGTGAAAAATGAAATATCCTCAGATAATAACTGGAGAGAAGCTTTTTGAAAGATTGCTTTCTGATGTGTGACTTCATCACACAGAGTTACACCCTTCCCTTCTTGGAACAGTTTGCTAACACTCTTGTCATGGATTCTGCAAAGTGATATTTGGGAGCTCATTGAGGGCTACAGTGAAAAGGAAATATCCTCAGATCAAAACTGGAAAGAAGCCTTCTGAGAAACTGCATTGCGATGTGGGTATGCAAATCACAGAGTTACATGTTTCTCTTCAGTGATCAGTTTGCTAACACAGTTTTCTGGAAATTCTGCAAAGTGATATTTGGGAGCTCATTGAGGGCTATGGTGATAAAGGAAATATCCTCTATGAAAAGCTAGAAAGCACCTTTCTGAGTGCCTCCTTTGGGATGTTTGAATTCATCTCCCAGAATTACACCTTTCTCTGCATAAAGCCATCTGCTAAAATTGTTTTTGTGGATTCTGCAAGTGGATATTTGTGAGCGCCTTGAGGTCTATGGTGAAAAAGGACATATCCTCAGATACAGAGCAGAAAGAAGCTTTCTGAGAAACTGCCTGGTGATGAGCGGATGCATCTCACAGAGTTACAAAGTGCTTTGCATTGAGCACTTTGCTAAGACTGTTTTCGGGGTGTATACAGTGGGAGATTTCTGAGCACATTGAAGCCTTTTGTGACAAAGGGATTATCCTCAGATAAAAACTGGATGGAAGATTGCTGAGGAAGTTCTCTGTGATGTGTGAGTACATCTCATATACTTGCAGTGTTCTCTTCCAGCAGCAGTCTCCTAACACTCTTTTCGTGGAAACTGGAATAAGATGTTTGGGAACGCTTTGAGGATTAGAGTGACAAAGGAATACAGCCAGGGACAAACTAGAAGGAAGGTTTCTGAGAAACTGTATTGTGACGTGTGAATTCATCTCAGAGATGCACTTTCTTATCAGGGAACAGCTTGTTATCAGTATTTGTGCGGAATCTATGATGGGACACTTTAGACCGCATTGAAGCCTACACTGACCAAGGAAATATCCTCAGGTAAAAGCTAGACAGAATCTTTCTGAGAAAGTTCTTTGTGATGTGTGAATTGATCACACAGAGAGGCAACTTTCTCTTCATGAAGCTGTCTGCTAACACTCTTTTCGTGTAATCTCCAAAGGGATGTATTGGAGCTCATTGAGGCCTATGGCTAGAAATACGTATACTCTGTTAAACACTAGAAAGAAGCTTTCAGAAACCACATAGGGATGTGCGAATCCGTCTCACATTGTGACACTTTGCGTTTCATTGAGCTGTTTGCTAACACTGTTTTCGTGGAATCTTCCAGGGAATACTTCACGCCCTTTGAGCCCTCTGTTGAAAAAGAAAATATCCTCAGATAAAAACTAGAAAGAAATTTTCTAAGAAAATTCTTTGTGGTATGTGAATTCATTGAAGAGAGCTACACCTTTTTCTGCTTGAAGCACTTTACTAACACCGTTTTCGTGGAATCTGCACTGCGATATTTCTTAGCGCAGTGAAGGCTGTGGTGAGACAGGAAATATCCATAGATGAAAACTGGATAGAATCTTTCTGAGAAAGTTCTTTGTGATGTGTGAGTTCATTTAACAGAGTGACACCGTTCTTTTCATACAACAGTCTGCTACCACCGTTCTCCTGGAAACTGTATTAGTATGTTTTGGAGCTCATTGCAGCCCATGGAGGAAAGGAAATATCCTACGATAAGAACCGAAAGGAAGACTTCTGAGAAACTGCTTTGCAATCTGTGAATTCACAGCCCAGATATGCACTTTCTTATCATGGAGGAGTTTGTTAGCATGATTTTGGGGGAATCTGAGATGGGCTAACTGATGGGCTCTTTGTTAGCTATGCTGACAAAGGAAATATCCTCAGAGAAAAACTAGAAAGAATCTTTCTGAGCGCCTCCTTAGGGATGTTTGAATTCATCTTCCAGAGTTACACCTTTCTCTGCATAAAGCCATTTGGTAACATTGTTTTTGTGGAATCTGCAAAGGGATATTTGTGAGCGCCTTGAGGCCTATGGTGAAAAAGGACATATCCTCAGATACAGAGCAGAAAGAAGCTTTTGAGAAACTGCCTGGTGATGAGCGGATGCATCTCACAGAGTTACAACGTGCTTTGCATTGAGCAGTTTGATAAGACTGTTTTTGAGAATATACAGTGTGAGATTTCTGAACACATTGAAGCCTTTTGTGACAAAGGGATTATCCTCAGATAAAAACTGGATGGAAGATTTCTGAGGAAGTTCTCTGTAATGTGTGAGTACATCTCACATAGTTACAATGTTCTTTTCCAGCAGCAGTCAGCTAACACTCTCTTCGTGGAAAATGAAATAAGATGTTTGGGAGCACTTTGAGGATTAGAGTGACAAAGGAATATACCCTTGGAAAAACTAGAAGGAAGGTGTCTGCGAAACTGCATTGTGACGTGTGAATCCATCTCACAGAGATGCACTTTCTTATCAGGGAGGAGCTTGTTATCAGTATTTGTGAGGGATCTGGGATGGGACACTTTAGATGGCATGGAAACCTACACTGACAAGGAAATATCCTCAGCTAAAAGCTAGACAGAAGCTTTCTGAGAAAGTTATTTGTGATGTGTGACTTCATCTCAGAGAGTTACACCTTTCTTTTCATGGAGCAGTTTGCTGCCACTGTTTTCCTGTAATCTGCAAAGGGATATTTGTCAGCACTATGAGGCCTAGAATGAAAAAGGAAATGTCCTTTGATAGAAACTGGAAAGAAGCTATCTGAGAAACTGTATTGTGTTAGGCGAGTGCATCTCACAGAGTTAAACTGTGCTTTTCATTCAGCAGTTAGTTAACACTTTTGTCGTGGACTCTGCCAAGGGACATTTGGCAGCCCTTTGATGACAAGGGTGAAAAAGGAAATATCCTCAGATAAAAACTAGAAAAAAGCTTTCTGAGAAACTTCTTTGTGATGTGTGAATTGATCACACAGAGAGGCAGCTTTCTCTTCATGAAGCTGTCTGCTAACACTCTTTTCGTGTAATCTCCAAAGGGATGTATTGGAACACATTGAGGCCTATGGAAGAAATATGCCTACTCAGGTCAACACTAGAAAGAAGCTTTCTGAGAAACTGCATTGGGATGTGCGAATCCATCTCACATTGTGACACTCTGTGTTTCAGTGAGCAGTTTGGGGACACTCTTTTTGTGGAATCTTCCAGGGAATACTTGAAGCCCTTTAAGCCCTGTGATGAAAAAGGAAATATCCTCAGATAAAAACTAGAAAGAAGCTTTCTGAGAAAGTTCCTCGTGGTATGTGAATTCATTGAAGAGAGTTACACCTTTCTCTGCTTGAAGCCCTTTGCTAACACGATTTTCGTGGAATCTGCACTGGGATATTCCTTAGCACAGTGAAGGCTGGTGTGAGACAGGAAATATCCAAAGATGAAAACTGGATAGAAGCTTTCTGAGAAAGTTTTTTGTGATGTGTGAATTGATCACACAGAGAGGCAGCTTTCTCTTCATGAAGTGGTCTGCTAACACTCTTTTCGTGTAATCTCCAAAGGGATGTATTGGAGCTCATTGAGGCCTATGGAGAGAAATACGTATACTCAGGTCAACACTAGAAAGAAGCTTTCTGAGAAACTGCATTGGGATGTGCGAATCTGGCTCACATTGTGACACTCTGCGTTTCATTGAGCAGTTTGCTGACACTCTTTTTGTGGAATCTTCCAGGGAATATTTGGAAGGCTTTGAGCCCTGTGGTGAAAAAGGAAATATCCTCAGATAAAAACTAGAAAGAAGCTTTCTGAGAAAGTTCTTTGTGGTATGTGAATTTTTCGAAGAGAGCTACACCTTTCTCTGCTTGAAGCCCTTTACTAACACTGTTTTCGTGGAATCTGCAGTGGCATATTTCTTAGTGCAGTGAAGGCTGGGGTGAGATAGGAAATATCCACAAATGAAAACTGGATAGAAGCTTTCTGAGAAAGTTTTTTGTGATGTGTGAGTTCATCTCACAGAGGGACACCGTTCTTTTCATACAGCAGTCTGCTACCACCGTTTTCATGGAAATTGTACTAGTATGTTTTGGAGCACATTGCAGTCCATGGGGACAAAAGAAATATCCTAAGATATAAACCAAATGGAAGACTTCAGAGAAACTGCTTGGTGATCTGTGAATTCACAGCCCAGATATGCACTTTCTTATCATGGAGCAGTTTGTTAGCATGATTTTTGGGGAATCTGAGATGGGCTAACTAATGGGCTCTTTTTAACTATGCTGACAAAGGAAATATCCTCAGAGAAAAACTAGAAAGAAGCTTCCTGAGCACCTCCTTTAGGATTTTTGAATTCGTCTCCCAGAGTTACACCTTTTTCTGCATAAAGCCATTTGCTAACATAGTTTTTGTGGAATCTGCAAAGGGATATTTGTGAGTGCCTTGAGGCCTATGGTGAAAAAGGACATATCCTCAGATACAGAGCAGAAAGAAGCTTTCTGAGAAACTGCCTGGTGATGAGCAGATGCATCTCACAGAGTTACACTGTGTTTTCCATTGAGCAGTTTGCTAAGACTGTTTTCGGGGTATATACAGTGGGAGATTTCTGAGTGAATTGAAGCCTGGGGTGACAAAGGGGTTATCCTCAGATAAAAACTGGATGGAAGATTTCTGAGGAAGTTCTCTGTGATGTGTGCGTACATCTCACATAGTTACAGTGTTCTCTTCCAGCAGCAGTCTGCTAACACTCTTTTCGTGGAAAATGCAATAAGATGTTTGTGAGCGCAGTGAGGATTAGAGTGGCAGAGGAATGTACCAGGGAAAAACTAGAAGGAAGGTGTCTGAGAAACTGCATCGTGACGTGTGAATTCATCTCACAGAGACGCACTTTCTTATCAGGGAGCAGCTAGTTATCTGTATTTGTGCAGAATCTGAGATGGGACACTTTAGACCTCATGGAAGCCTACAGTGACCAAGGAAATATCCTCAGCAAAAGCTAGACAGAAGCTTTCTGAGAAAGTTCTTTGTGATTTGTGACTTCATCTCAGAGAATTATACCTTTCTTTTCATGGAGCAGCTTGCTGACACTGTTTCCCTGTAATCGGCAAAGGAATATTCATCAGAACTATGAGTCCTAGAATGAAAAAGGAACTGTCCTCCAATAAAAACTAGAAAGAAGCTATGTGAGAAACTGCATTGTGTTATGCGAGTGCATCACACACAGTTAAACTGTGCTTTTCAATCAGCAGTTTTTTAACACTTTTGTCGTGGACTCTGCCAAGGGATATTTGGCAGCCCTTTGAGGACTAGAGTGAAAAAGGAAATATCCTCAGATAAAAACTAGAAAGAAGCTATCTGAGAAACTTCTTTGTGATGTGTGAATTTATCACTCAGAGATGCAGCTTTCTCTCCATGAAGCTGTCTGCTAACACTCTTTTCGTGTAATCTCCAAAGGGATATTGTGAAGCTCATTGAGGCCTGTGGAGAGAAATAGGTATACTCAGGTAAACACTAGAAAGAAGCATTCTGAGAAATCGCATTGGGATATGCGAATCCATCTCACATTACTACACTCTGCGTTTCTTTCTGAGAAAGTTCTTTGTGGAATGTGAATTCATCGAAGAGAGCTACACCTTTCTCTGCTTGAAGCCCTTTGCTAACACCGTTTTCGTGGAATCTGCAATGGGATATTTCTTAGCGCAATGAAGAGTGTGATGAGACAGGAAGTATCCACAGATGAAAACTGAATAGAGCTTTCTGAGATAGTTCTTTTAGATGTGTGAGTTCATCTCACAGAGTGACACCATTCTTTTCACACAGCTGTCTGCTACCACTGTTTTCGTGGAAACTGTATTGCTATGTTTTGGAGTGCATTGCAGCCTATGGGGACATAGGAAATATCGTGAGATAAAAACCAAAAGGAAGACTTCTGAGCAACTGCTTTGTGATCTGTGAATTCACAGCCCAGATATGCACTTTCTTATCATGGAGGAGTTTGTTAGCATGATTTTGGGGAATGTGAGATGGTTTAACAATTGATATATTTGTTAACTTTGCTGACAAAGGAAATAGCCTCAGAAAGGAAATATCCTAGAAAGAAGCTTTCTGAGCGCCTCCTTTGGGATGTTTGAATTCATCTCCCAGAGTTACACCTTCGTCTGCATAAAGCCATTTGCTAACATTGTTCTTGTGGAATCTGCAAAAGGATATTTGTGAGTGTTTTGAGGCCTATGGTGAAAAAGGACATATCCTCAGATACAGAGCTGAAAGAAGCTTTCTGAAAAACTGCCTGGTGATGAGCTGATGCATTTCACAGAGTTACCCTTTGCTTTACATTGAGCAGTTTGCTAAGACTGTTTTTGGGCAATATACAGTGGGATATTTCTTCGTGCATTGAAGCCTGAGGTGACAAAGGGATTATTCTCAGATAAAAACTGGACGGAAGATTTCTGAGGAAGTTCTCTGTGATGTGTGAGTACATCTCACATAGTTACAATGTTGTATTCCAGCAGCAGTCTGCTAACACTCTTTTCGTGGAAACTGCAATAAGATGTTTGGGAGCACTTTGAAGATTACAGTGACAAAGGAATATACTCAGAGAAAAACTAGAAAGAAGGTGTCTGAAAAACTACATTGCGACGTGTGAATTCATCTCACAGAGATGCACTTTCTTATCATGGAGCAGCTTGTTATCACTATTTTTGCAGAACCTGAGATTGGATACTTTAGACTGCATTGAAGCCTACACTGACAAAGGAAATATCCTTAGCTAAAAACTGGATAGAAAGCCGGGCGCGGTGGCTCAAGCCTGTAATCCCAGCACTTTGGGAGGCCGAGACGGGCGGATCACGAGGTCAGGAGATCAAGACCATCCTGGCTAACCCGGTGAAACCCCCGTGTCTACTAAAAATACAAAAAACTAGCCGGGCGAGGTGGCGGGCGCCTGTAGTCCCAGCTACACGGGAGGCTGAGGCAGGAGAATGGCGTGAACCCGGGAGGCGGAGCTTGCAGTGAGCTGAGATCCGGCCACTGCACTCCAGCCCGGGTGACAGAGCAAGACTCCATCTCAAAAAAAAAAAAAAAAAAAAAAACTGGATAGAAGCTTTCTGAGAAAATTCTTCATGATGTGTGAATTCATCTCAGAGAATTACACCTTTCTTTTTATGGAACAGTTTGCTGACACTGTTTTCCTGTAATCTGCAAAGGGATATTTGTCAGTACTATGAGGCCTAGAATGAAAAAGGAAATATCCTCCAATTAAAACTAGAAAGAAGCTATCTGATAAACTGCATTGTGTTATGCGAGTACACCTCACAGAGTTCAACTGTGCTTTTCATTCAGCAGTTTGTTAACACTGTTGTCTTGGACTCTTCCAAGGGATATTTGACAGCCCTTTGAGGACTATAGTGAACAAGGAAATATCCTCAAATAAAAACTAGAAAGAAGCTTTCTGAGAAACTTTTTTGTGATGTGTGAATTGATGACACAGAGACGCAGTTTTCTCTTTATGAAACTATCTGCTGACACTCTTTTCATGTAATCTCCAGAGGGATATATTGGAGCTCATTGAGGAATATGGAGACAAATACACATACTCAGATAAACACTTGAAAGAAACTTTCTGAGAAATCGCATTGGGATGTGCGAATTCATCTCACATTGTGATACTCTGCATTTCATTGAGCAGTTTGCTAACACTCTTTTCGTGGAATCTTCCAGGGAATACTTGGAAGCCCTTTGAGCCCTGTGGTGAAAAAGGAATATCCTCAGATAAAAACTAGAAAGAATCTTTCTGAGAAAGTTCATTTTGATACGTGAATTCATCAAAGAGAACTACACCTTTGTCTGCTTCATTGAAGCCCTTTGCTAACACCATTTTCGTGGAATCTACAATGGGATATTTCTTAGCGCAGTGAAGACTGTGGTGAGACAAGATATATCCACAGATGAAAACTGGATAGAAGCTTTCTGAGAAAGTTCTTCATGATGTGTGAGTTCATCTCACAGAGTGACACCATTCTTTTCATACAGCAGTCTGGTAGCAGTGTTTTTGTGGAAACTGTATTAGTATGCTTTGGAACGCATTGAAGCCTATGGGGACAAAGGAAATATCATAAGATAAAAACCAAAAGAAAGACTTCTGAGAAACTGCTTTTTGATTTGTGATTTCACAGCCCAGATATGCACTTTCTTATCACGGAGGAGTTTGTTAGCATGATTTTTGGGGAATCTGAGATGGGATAAGAAATGGAATATTTGTTAAGTATGCTGACAAAGCAAATATCCTCAGATAAAAACTAGAAAGAAGTTTTCTCAGAAACTGCTCTGTGATGTGTTAATTCATCTCACTGAGTTACACTGTTCTTTTCATACTGCACTCTGCTAACACTGTTTTCGTGGAAACTGAACTAGTATGACTTCTGATAAACTGCTTTGTGATGTGTGAATTCACATTCCAGAGACGCACTTTCTTATCACGGAGTAGTTTGTTAGCACTATTTTTGGGGAATCTGAGATGTGATATTTTAGAACACATTGAAGCCTATGCTGACAAAGGAAATATCCTCAGATAAAAACTAGACAGAAACTTTCTGAGAGCCTTCTTTGGGATGTTTCAATTCATCTCACAGGGTTACTCTTTTGTCTGCATAAAGCCATTTGATAACATTGTTTTTGTGGAATCTGCAAAGGGATATTAGGGAGCGCCTTGAGGTCTATGGTGAAAAAAGACATATCCTCAGATAAAGAGTAGAAAGAAGCTGTCTGAAAAACTGCATTGTGATGTGTGAATGCATCTCACAGAGTTACACTGTGCTTTTCACTGAGCAGTTCACTAAGACTGTTTTCAGGAAATCTTCAATGGGATATTTCTTAGCACATTGAAGCCTGGGGTGACAAAGGAATTATCCTCAGATAAAAACTGGATGGAAGATTTCTGAGGAAGTTCTCTGTGATGTGTGAGCTCATCTCACAGAGTTACACTGTTCTTTTCCCGGAGCAGTCTGCTAACACTCTTTTCGTGGAAACTGCAATGAGATGCTTGGCAGAGCTTTGAATATTATAGTTACAAAGGAAACATACTCAAATAAAAACTAGAAAGAAGGTGTCTGAGAAACTGCATTGTGATATGTGAATTCATCTCACAGAGATGCACTTTCTTATCACGGAGAATCTTGTTATCACTATTATTGAGGAATCTGAGAAGGGGTACTTTATACCGTATTGAAGCCTACACTGACAAAGGAAATATCCTCAGCTAAAAACTGGATAGAAGCTTTCTGAGAAAGTTCTTTGTGATGTGTGAATTCATCTCAGAGAGTTACACCTTTCTTTTCATGGAGCAGTTTGCTGTCACTGTTTTCCCATAATCTGCAAAGGGATATTTGTCAGCACTATGAGGCCTAGAATGAAAAAGGAAATATCCTCTGATGAAAACTAGAAAGAGTCTATCTGAGAAATTGCATTGAATTTTAAGAGTGCATCTCACAGAGTTAAACTGTTCTATTCCTTGAGCTGTTTTTTAACCCTGTTTTAGTGGACTTTGCCAAGGGAAATTTGGCAGCTCTTTGAGGCCTATAGTGAAAAAGGAAATATCCTCAGATAAAAACTAGAAAGAAGCTTTCTGAGAACCTGTTTTGTGATGTGTCAGTGCATCTCATATAGTTACACCATTCTTTTCATACAACAGTCTTCTAACACTGTTTTCTTGGAAACTGTATTAGTATGTTTTGAAGCAATTGAAACCTATGGGGACACAAGAAATATCCTGAGTTAAAAACCGAAAGGAAGACTTCTGAGAAACTGCTTTGTCATGTGTGAATTCACATCCCAGAAATGCACTTTCTTATCATGGAGGAGTTTGTTAGCATGATTTTTGGAGAATCTGAGATGGGATAACAATGGGATATTTGTAACTACGTTGACAAAGGAAATATCCTCGGATGAAAATTAGAAGGAAGGTTTCTGAGAGCCTTCTTTGGGACGTTTAAATTCATCTCACAAAGTTACACCTTTCTCTGCATAAAGTCATTTGTTAACATTGATTTTGTGGAATCTGTAAAGGGATGTTTGTCAGCACTATGAGGCCTAGAGTGAGAAAGGAAATATCCTCTGATAAAAACTAGAAAGAATCTATCTGAGAAACTGCATTGTGTTACGCGAGTGCATCTCACAGAGTTAAACTGTTCTTTTCATTGGGCAGTTTGTTAACACTGTTTTCGTGAACTCTGCCAAGGAATATTTGGCAGCACTTTGAGGTGTATAGTGAAAAAGAAAATATCCTCAGTAAAAACTAGAAGGAATCTTTCTGAGAAACTTCTTTGTGATTTTTGAGTTCATCTCATATAGTTACACCTTTCTCTTCATGAAGTCGTTTGCTAACACTGTTATCGTGGAATCTGTAAAGGGATATTTGGGAGCTCATTGATGTCTGTGTTGGAACAGGAAATTTACTCAGTTAAACACTAGGATAAACCTTTCTGAAACACTGCATTGAGATGTGCGAATCCATCTCACATTTTTACACTCTGTGTTTCATTGAGCAGTTTGCTAACACCGTTTCTAAGAATCTGCAATTGGACATTTCTTAGCGCAATGAAGTCTGTGGTGACAAAGGACATATCCTCAGATAAAAACTGGATAGAGGCTTTCTGAGAAAGTTTTTTCTGATGTGTGAATTCATCTCAGAGAGCTACACATTTCTTTTCATGGAGCAGTTTGCTAACATTGTTTTCGTGGCATCTGCTAAGGGATATATAGTAGCACTTTTAGGCCTATAGTGAAAAAGGAAATATCCTCTGTTAAAAACTTGAAAGAAGCTTTCTGAGAAACTGCATTACAATGTGCAAATGCATCTCACAGAATTAAACTGTGCTTTTCATTTGGCAGTTTCCTAGCCCTGTTTTCTTGGAATCTGCCATGGGACATTTCTAAGCGCAATTAAGCCTGTGGTGACGAAATGTCCTCAGATAAAACTGGGTAGAAGCTTTCTGAGAAAGTTCTCTGTGATGTGTGAATTCATCTCAGAGAGTTACAGCATTTTTTCATGGAGCAGTTTGCTATCACTTTTTTCATGGAATCTACCAAGGTAGACTGTGCAGCAGTTTGAGGCCTACAGGGAAAACAAAATATCCTCAGGCAAAAACTGGAAAGAAGTTTTCTGGAAAACTGCTTTATGATGTGTTGGTTAATCTCACAGAGGTACACCATTTTTTGCATGCAGCAGTCTGCTCACACTGTTTTCATGGAATCTGTAAACAGATAAAAAGGAGAGCATCGGGGCCCATGGTGAACCTGGAAGTATCCTCAGATGAAAACTAGAAAGAAGCTTTCTGAGAAACTGCATTGTGATGTGTGAATGCATCTTATAGAGTTACACTTTTGTTTTCATGGAACAGGTTGCTAACACTGTTTTCTTGGAATCTGCAGTGGTATATTTCTTAGCGCAATGAAACCTTTGGTGACAAAGGAAATATCCCCAGATAAAAACTGGATAGACTTTTTCTGAGAAAGTTCTTTGTGACGTATGAATTCATCTCAGAGCATTATACCTTTCTTTTCATGGAGCAGTTTTCTAACGTCGTTTTCGTGGCACCTGCCAAAGGATATTTGGCGGCACTTTGAGTCCTATGGTGAAAAAAGACATATCAGATAAAAAGCAGAAAGAAGCTTTCTGAGAAACGGCATTGTGATGTGCGAATGTATCTCACAGAATTTCACTGTGCTTTTCATTGAGCAGTTTCTAATACTGCTTTCTGCATTGGGACATTTCTTAGCACAATGAAGTCTGTGGTGACAAAGGAAATATCCTCAGATAAAAAATTGATAGAAGCTTTCTGAGAAAGTTCTTTGTGATGTGTGAATTCATTTCAGAGAGTTACACATTTCTTTTCATCTAGCAGTTTGCTAACACTGTTTTCGTGGCATCTGCCAAGGGATATTTGTCAGCACTTTGAGGCCTATAGTGAAGAATGAAATATCCTCAGATAAAAAGTAGAATGAAGCATTCTGAGAAACTGCTTTGTGATGTGTCAGTTCATCTCACAGAGTTACACCTTTCTTTTCATAAAGCAGTCTGCTACCACTGTTTTCGTGGAAACTGTATTAGGATGTTTGGGAGTGCATTGAAACCTATGGGGACAAAGGAAATATCCTCAGATAAAAAGCAAAAAGAAGCCTTCTGAGAAACTGCTTTGTGATGCGCTAATTCATCTCACAGAGTTACACAAATCTTTCATGGAGTCGTTTGCTAGCACGGCTTCTGTGGAATCTGAGAAGAGATACTTTGGATTGCACTGAAGCCCTTGTTGAAAAAGGAAATATCATGAGATAAATACTGTAAAGAAGTTTAATGAGAAACTTCTTTGTGATGTGTCAATTCATCTCACAGAGTTACACCTATCTTTTATGGAGCACTTTGTTGGACTGCTTCTGTGGAATCTGAGAAATGACATTTCTGATTGCTTTGAATCTTATTTTGACAAAGGAAATATCCTCAGATAAAAACTTGAAAGAAGCTTTCTGAAAAACTGCTTTGTGATGTGTGAATTCATCTCACAGATTAACACCACTCCATTCTTGGAGCAGTGTGCTAGCACTGCTTCTGTGGAATCTGAGAGGGATGCTTTGGATTCCATTGAAGCCTATGGTTAAAAAATAAACATCCTTGCATAAAAACAGGAAAGAATCTTTCTGAGAAACCGTTTTGTGATATGTGAATTCATCTCACAGAGTTACACTACTCTATCATGGAACAGTTTGCTAGCATTGCTTTTCTGGAATCTGAGAAGGGATATTTTTGATTGCTTTGATGTCTATGGTGACAAAGGAAATATCCTCAGATAACAACTAGAAAGAAGTTTTCAGAGAAACTGCTTTGTGATGTGTGTATTCATCTCACAATGTTATACAATTCTTTTCAAGGAGCAGATTACTAACACTGTTTTCGTTTAATCTGCGATTTGATATTGTGAGGACATTGAGTGCTATGGTGAAAAAGGAAATATCCTCAGTTGAAAACTGGAGAGAAGCCTCCAGGGAAACTGCTTTGTGATGTCTGAATTCATCTCAGATAATTACACCAGTCTTTCATTGAGCAGTTTGCTAACACTCTTTTCATGAAATCTGCAATGGGACAATTGGGAGGGTATTGAGCCTGATGGTGAAAAAGGAAATGTCCTCAGATAAAAACTTGAAAGAAACTTTCTGAGAAACTGCTTTGTGATGTGTGAATTCATCTCCCAAAGTTACACTACTCTTTCATGCTAGCACTGTTTTTGTGGAATCTGAGAAGGGATATTTTGCATCGCTTTGAAGCTTATGGTGAAAAAGGAATATCCTCAGATAAAAACTAGAAAGAAGCTTTCTGAGAAACTGCTTTGTGATGTGTGTTATCATCTCACAGAGTTTCAACATTCTTTCACTGAGCAGCTTGCTGACACTATATCCATTGCATCTGCAGTGTTGTATTTGGGAGGACCTTGAAGCTGATGGTGAAAAAGTAAATATCTTCAGATAAAAACTTGAAGGAAGCTTTCTGAGAATCATCTTTGTGATGTGGGACTTCATCACAGAGAGTTACACCAATCTTTTATGGAGCAGGTAGTTAGCACTGCTTCTTAGGAATTTAAGTAGTGTCATTTCTGATTGCTTTGAATTGTATTGTGACAAAGGAAACATTCTCAGATAAAAACTAGAAAGAAGCTCTCTGAGAAACTGATTTGTGATGTGTGAATTCATCTCACAGTGGTACAGTACTCTTTCATGGAGCTGTTTGCTAGCACTGTTTTTGTGGAATCTGAGATGGAATATTTTGGTTCGCTTTGAAGCCTATGGTGTCAAAGGAAGTATCTTAGATAAAAACTAGAAAGAAGTTTTCTGAGAAATTGGTTTGTGATATATGTATTCATCCCACAGAGTTACACCATTCTTTCATTGAGCAGCTTGCTAACAGTACTTTCATGGAATCTGCCATGTGATATTCGGGAGGACATTGAGGTCAATGGTGAAAAAGAAGCTTTCTGAGAAACTGCTTTGTGATGTGTGAATTCATCTCACAGAGTTACACCAATATTTCATGGAGCCGTTTGATAGCATTGTTTTTGTGGAATCTGAGAAGGGACATTTCTGATCACTTTGAATCCTATCCTGACAAAGGAAATATCCTCAGATCAAAACTGGAAACAAAGCTTTCTGAGAAACCGCTTTGTGATGTGTGAATTCATCTCACAGAGTTACACCATTCTTTTATGGAGCAGTATGTTAGCACTGCTTCTGTGGAATTTGAAAAGTGACATTTCAGATCGCTTTGAATCCTATAGTGACAAAGGAAATATCCACAGATGAAAACTAGAAAGAAACTTTCTGAGAAACTGCTTTGTGATATGTGAATTCATCTCACAGAGTTACACTATTCTTTCATGGAGCAGTTTGCTAGCACTGTTTTTGTGGAATCTGAGAAGGAATATTTTGGATCACTTTGAAGCTGATGGTGACAATGGAAATATCCTCAGATAAAAACTAGAGAGAAGCTTTCTGAGAAACTGCTTTGTGATGTGTGAATTCATCTCAGAGAGTTACACCATTCTTTTCATTTAGTAGTTTACTAACACTGTTTTCGATTAATCTGCAATGGGATATTTTGAGTGCAATGAGTGCTATGGTGAAAAAAGAAATATTCTCAGATAAAAACTGGAGAGATGTCTTCGGAGAAACTGCTTTGTGATGTGTAAATTCCTCTCAGAGGGTTACACCAGTCTTTCATTGAGCAGTTTCCTTACACTGTTTTCGTGAAATGTGCAATGGGATACTCGGGAGGGCTTTGAAGTGGATGGTGAAAAAGGAAATGTCCTGAGATAAAAGCTTGAAAGAAGCTTTCTGAGAAACTGTTTTGTGATGTGTGAATTCATCTTACAGAGTTACACTACTCTTTCATGGAGCAGTTTCCTAGCACTGTTTTTGTGGAATCTGAGAAGGGATAACTTGCATTGCTTTGAAGCCTATGGTGACAAAGGTAATATGCTCAGATAAAAACTAGAAAGAAGATTTCTGAAAAACTGCTTTTTGATGTGTGAATTCATCTCACAGATTTTCACCACTCTGTTCATGGAGCAGTGTGTCAGCACTGCTTCTGTGGAATCTGAGAAGGGATACTTTGGATTACATTGAAGCCCATGGTGAAAAAGGAAATATCCTCACATAAAAACTGGAAAGAAGCTTTCTGAGGAACTGCTTTGTGATATGTGTATTCATATCACAATTTTACACAGTTCTTTTCATGGAGCAGCTTACTAACACTGTTATCGCTTAATCTGCGATGGATATTTTGAGAGCATTGAGTGCTATGGTGAAAAAGGAAATATCCTCAGATAAAAAGTTCCGAGAACACTCTGGAGAAACTGCTTTGTGATGTGAATATTCATCTCACAGAGTTACACCATTCTTTCACTGAGCAGTTTGCTGATACTATTTTCGTGGAATTTGCAATGGGATATTCGGGAGGGCATCGAGGTCAATGGTGGAAAACGAAATGTCCTCAGATAAAAACTTGAAATAAGCTTTCTGAGAAACTTCTTTGTGATGTGTGAATTCATCTAAGAGAGTTACACCCATCTTTTATGGAGCAGTTAGCACTGCTTCTGTGGATTCTGAGATGGTACCTTTCTGACCCCTTTGAATCCTATCGTGACAAAGGAAATATACTCAGATAAAAACTAGAAAGGAACTCTCTGAGAAACTGCTTTGCGATTTGTGAATTCATCTCACAGAGTTACACTACATATTCATGGAGCAGTTTGCTACCATTGTTTTGAGGAATCTGAGAAGGAATATTTTGGATTGCTTTGAAGACTATGTTGACAAAGGAAATGTCCTCACATAGAAACTAGAAAGAAGCTTTAAGAGAAACTGCTTCATGATGTGTGTATTCATCTCACAGAGTTACAAAATTCTTTCATTGAGCAGCTTGCTAACACTATTTCCATGGAATCCGCAGTTGGATATTCGGGAGCGCATTGAGGCCAATGGTGAAAAAGGAAATGCCCTTCAGATAAAAACTTGAAAGAAACTTTCTGAGAAAGTTCTTTGTGATGTGTGAATTCTTGTCACAGAGTTACACCAATCTTTCATGGAGCAGTTTGCTAGCACTGATTTTGTGGAATCTTAGTAGGGATGTTTTGCATCACTTTAAGTCTATGGTGACAATAGACATATCCTCACATAAAAACTAGAAAGAAGCATTCTGAGAAACTGCTTTGTGATGTGTGTATCCATCTCACAGAGTTAAAACTTGAAAGAAGCTTTCTGAGAAACTTCTTTGTGATGTATGAATTCATCTCCGAGATTTACACGAATCTTTTATGGAGCAGTTAGTTAGCACTATTTTTGTGGAATCTGAGAAGGGATATTGTGGATTGCTTTGAAGTATTATGGTGACCAAGGAAATATCCTCAGATAAAAACTGGAGAGAAGCCGTCAGAGAAGCTGCTTTGTGATGTGTGAATTATTCTCACAGAGGTACACCATTCTTTCATTGAGCAGGTTGCAAACACTATTTTTGTGGAATCTGCAATGGGATATTTGGAAGTAATTTGATGCCAATTGTGAAAGAGGAAATGTCCTCAGATAAAATCTTGAGAGTAGCTTTCTGAGAAAGTGCTTTGTGATGTGTGAATTCGTCTCCCAGAGTTACACCAGTCTTTCATGGAGCAGTTTGATAGCACTGTTTTCGTGTAATCTGAGAGGGGACATTTTAGATCACTTTGAAGCCTATGGTGACAAAGGAAATATCCTCAGATAAAAACTAGAAAGAAGCTTTCAGGAAAGCTGTTCTGTGATGTGTGAATTCATCTCACAGAGTTTCTCCATTGTGTTCATGGATCAGTTTGTTTGTACTGCTTCTGAGCAATCTGAGAAGGGATATTTTGCATTGCTTTGAAGTCTATGGTGACAAAGGAAATATCCTCACATAAAAACTAGAAAGAAGCTTTCTGAGAAAGTGCTTTGTGATGCGTGTATTCATCTCAAACACTTACACCATTCTTTCCTTGAGCAGCTTGCTAACACTATTGTCATGGAAACTCCAGTGGGGTATTCGGGAGGGAATTGAGGCTGACTGTGAGAAAAGAAATGTCCTCAGATAAAAACTTGAAAGAAGCTTTCTGGGAAGCTGTTTAATGATTTGTGAATTCACCTCAGAGAATTACACCAATCTTTCATGGAGCAGTATGTTAGCACTGCTTCTGTGGAAGTTGAGAAGTGACATTTCTGATCACTTTGAATCCTATTGTGACAAAGGAAATCTCCTCAGATAAAAACTAGAAAGAAGCTTCTGAGAATCTGCTTTGTGATGTTTGAATTTATCTCACAGATTTACACCACTCTGTTCATGAAGCATTTTGTTAGCACTGCTTCTGTGGAAACTGAGAAGAGATATTTTGGATTGCATTGAAGCCCATAGTGTAAAAGGAAATATCCTCAGATAAAAACTAGAAAGAGACTTTCTGAGAAACTGCTTTGTGATGTGTGTATTCATCTCACAAAGTTACACAGTTCCTTTCATGGAGCAGATTACTAACACTGTTGTCGTTTTATCTGCGATGGGATATTTCGAGCACATTGAGTGCTATGGTGAAAAAGGAAATATCCTCAGATAAAAACCGGAGGGAAGACTTAGAAGAAACTGCTTTGTGATGTGTGAATTCATCTCACAGAGTTACACCATTCTTTCCTTGAGCAGCTTGCTAACACTATTTTCGTGGAATCCGCAGTGGGGTATTCTGGAGGGCACTGAGGCCAGTGGTGAAAAAGGAAATGTCCTCAGATAAAAACTTGAAGGAAGCTTTCTGAGAAGCTGCTTTGTGATGTGTGAATTCATCTCACAGAGTTACTCCAATCTTTCATGGGGAAATTTGCTAGCACTGTTTTGGTGGAATCAGAGAAGGGACATATCTGATCCTTTGAATCCTATCATGACAAAGGAAATATCCTCATTTAAAAACTGGAAACAAGCTTTCTGAGAAACTGCTTTGTGATGTGTGAATTCATCTCCCAGAGTTACACTGCACTTTCACAGAGCAGTTTGCTAGCACTGTTTTCGTGGAATCTAAGAAGGGATATTTTTGATGGCTTTGAAGCCTGCAGTGACAAACGAAATATCCTCAGATAAAAACTAGAAAGAATCTTTCAGAGAAACTGCTTTGTGATGTGTGAATTCATCTCACAGAGTTACTCCATTCTGTTCATGGAGCAGTTTGTAAGCACTGCTTCTGAGGAATCTGAGAAGGGATAATTTGGATCACTTTGAAGCCTATGGTGACAAAGAACATATCCTCACATAAAAACTAGAAAGACGCTTACGGAGAAACTGTTCTCTGAGGCGTGTATTCATCTCAAAGAGTTACACCATTCTTCCCTTGAGCAACTTGCTAACACAATTGTCGTGGAATCTCCAATGGGGTATTCCTGAGTGAATTGAGGCTGATGGTGAAAGAAGAAATGTCCTCAGATAAAAACTTGAGGGAAATTTTCTGAGATCCTGCTTGGTGATGTGTGAATTCATCACAGAGGATTACACCAATCTTTTATGGAGCAGATTATTAACACTGTTTTTGTTTAAATTGTTTTTCTGGAATCTGAGAAGGGACATTCCTGATCCCTTTGAATTCTATTGTGAAAAAAAAAACATCCTCAGATAAAAACTGGAAACAAGCTATCTGAGAAACTGCTTTGTGATGTGTGAATTCATCTCACAGAGTTACACTACTCTTTCATGGCGCAGCTTGATAGCACTGTTTTCATGGAATCTGAGAGGGGATATTTTAGATCGCTTTGAAGTCTAAGTGACAAAGGAAATATCCTCATATAAAAACTAGAAGGAAGCCTTCAGAGAAACTGTTTTGTGATGTGTGTCTTCAACTCACAAAGTTGCAGAGTTCTTTTCATGGAGCAGATTACTAACACTGCTTTCATTTAAACTGTGATGGGATATTGTGAGCGCATTGACTACTCTGGTGAAAAAGGAAATATCCTCAGATAAAAACTGAAGAGAAATCTTAGGAGAAACTTCTTTGTGATGTGTGAATTCATCTCACAGGGCTACACCGTTCTTTCACTTAGGAGTTTGTTAACAGTATTTTTTTTTTTTTTTTTTTTGAGACGGAGTCTTGCTCTGTCGCCGGGGCTGGAGTGCAGTGGCCGGATCTCAGCTCACTGCAAGCTCCGCCTCCCGGGTTCACGCCATTCTCCTGCCTCAGCCTCCCGAGTAGCTGGGACTACAGATGCCCGCCACCTCGCCCAGCTAGTTTTTTGTATTTTTTAGTAGAGACGGGGTTTCACCGTGTTCGCCAGGATGGTCTCAATCTCCTGACCTCGTGATCCGCCCGCCTCGGCCTCCAAAGTGCTGGGATTACAGGCTTGAGCCACCGCGCCCGCCTGTTAACAGTATTTTTGTGGAGTCTGCAATGGGATACTCGGGAGGGCATTGGGGCTGATGGTGAAAATGGAAATGTCCTCAGATAAATACTTGAAAGAAACTTTCTGAGAAACTGCTTTGTGATGTGTGAATTCATCTCACAGAGTTGCTCCATTCTGTTCTTGAAGCGTTTGTTAGCACTGCCTCTGTGGAATCTGAGAAGTGATATTTTGGATTGCTTTGAAGCCTGTGGTGACAAAAGAAATATCCTCAGATAAAAATTAGAAAGAAGCTTTCAGAGAAACTGCTTTGCAATGTTTGAATTCATGACACAGAGTTGCAGTTTCTCTTCATGAAGCTGTCTGCTAACACTCTTTTCGTGAAATCTCCAGTGGGATATATTGGAGCTCATTGAGGCCTATGGTGAAAAATACATATACTCAGATAAACACTAGAAAGAAGCTCTCTGAGAAACTGCATTGGGATGTGTGAATCCATCTCACATTGTTACACTCTACATTTCATTGAGCAGTTTGCTAACACTGTTTTCGGGTAATCTGCCGTGGAATACTTGGAAAAGGAAATATTCTCAGATAAAACTTGAAAGCAGCTTTCAGAGAAACTGCTTTGTGATGTGTGAATTCATCTCACAGAGTTACTCCATTCTGTTCATGGAGCAGTTTGTTAGCACTGCTCCTGTGGAATCTGAGAAGGGATATTTTTGATCACTTTGAAGCCTATGATGGAAAAGGAAATATCCTCAGATATAAACTAGAAAAAAGCCTTCTGAGAAACTGCTTTGTGATGTGAGTATTCATCTCACAGAGTTACACCATTCTTTCCTTGAGCAGCTTGCTAACACTATTTTCATGGAATCTGCAGTGGGGTATTCTGGAGGGCATTGAGGCTGATGGTGAAAAAGGAAATGTCCTCAGATAAAAACTTGAAAGAAGCTTTCTGAGAAACTGCTTTGTGGTGTGTGAATTCATCTCACAGAGTTACACCAATCTTTCATGGAGAAATTTGCTAGCGCTGTTTTTGTGGAATCAGAGAAGGGACATTTCTGACTGCTTTGAATCCTATCATGACAAAGGAAATATCCTCAGATAAAAACTGGAAACAAGCTTTCTTAGAAAATGCTTTGTGATATGTGAATTCATCTCCCAGAATTACACTAATCTTTCATGGAGCAGTTTGCTAGCACTGTTTTCATGGAATCTCAGAAGGGATATTTTTGATGGCTTTGAACCCTGCCGTGACAAACGAAATATCCTCAGATAAAAGCAGGATAGAAGCTTTCTGAGAAACTGCTTTGTGATGTGTGAATTCATCTCACAGAGTTACTCCATTCTGTTCATGGAGCAGTTTGTTAGCACTGCTTCTGTGGAATCTGAGAAGGGATATTTTTGATGGCTTTGAAGCCTATGGTGATAAAGGAAATATCCTCAGATATAAACTAGAAAGAAGTTTTCAGAGAAACTGCTTTGCATTGTGTGTATACATCTCACAAAGTTACACCATTCTTTCATTGAGCAGTTTGCTAACACTATTTTCGTGGAATCTGCAGTGGGATACACAGGAGGGCATTGAGGCCAATGGTGAAAAAGGAAATGTCCTCAGATAAAAATTTGAAAGAAGCTTTCAGAGAAATTTATTTGTGATGTGCAAATTCATCTCAGAGAGTTACACCAATCGTTTATGGAACAGTTTGCTAGCACAGCTTCTGTGGAATCTGAAAAGTGACATTCCTGATTGCTTTGAATTGTATCGTGACAAAGGAAATATCCTCAGATAAAAACATAGAAGAGGCTCTCTGAGAAACTGCTTTGTGATATGTGAATTCATCTCCCAGAGTAACACTAATCTTTTTTTTTTTTTTTTTTGAGACAGAGTCTAGCTCTGTCGCCCAGGCTGGAGTGCAGTGGTGCTATCTCGGCTCACTGCAAGCTCCACCTCCTGGGGTTACACCATTCTCCTGCCTCAGCCTCCCGAGTAGCTGGGACTACAGGCGCCCGACATCTCGCCCGGCTAGTTTTTTGTATTTTTTAGTAGAGACAGGGTTTCACCGTGTAGACCAGGATGGTCTCGATCTCCTGACCTCGTGATCCACCCGTCTAGGCCTCCCAAAGTGCTGCGATTACAGGCTTGAGCCACCGTGCCCGGCCTACACTAATCTTTTATGGAGCAGTTTGCTAGCACCATTTTCGTGGAATCTGAGAAGGGATATTTTTGATGTCATTGAAGCCTGGGGTGACAAAGGAAATATCCTCAGGTAAAAACTAGAAAGAAGCTTTCTGAGAAATGGCTTTGTGATCTGTAAATTCATCTCACAGAGTTACACCATTCTTTTTATGGAGCATTTTACTAACACTGTTTTCATTTAATCTGCAATGGAATATTGCGAGCACATTGTTTGCTATGGAAAAAAGGAAATATCCTCAGATAAAAACTGGAGAGAAGCCTTCAGAGAAACTGCTTTGAAATGTGTGAATTCATCTCACAGTGTTGCACCAGTATTTCACTAAGCAGTTTGCTAACACTATTTTCCTGGAATCTGCATGGGATACTCGGGAGGGCACTGAGGTCAGTGGTGAAAAAGAAAGTGTGCTCAGATAAAAGCTTGAAAGAAGCTTTCTGAGAAACTTCTTTGTGATGTGTGAATTCATCTCACAGAGTTACACCACTTGCTTCATGTAGCAGTTTGTTAGCACTCCTGTGGAATCTTAGCAGGGATACTTTGGATTGCATTGAAGCCCATGGTGAAAAAGGAAATAGCCTCAGATAAAAATGCGAAAGAAGCTTTCTGAGAATCTGCTTTGTAATGTGTGAATTTATCTCCAAGAGTAACACTACTCTTTCTTTTTTTTATTATACTTTAAGTTCTAGGGTACATGTGCACAACGTGCAGGTTTTTTACATATGTATACTTGTACCATGTTGGTGTGCTCCACCCATCAGCACATCAGCACTCATCAACTTGTTATTTACATCAGGTATAACTCCCAATGCCATCCCTCCCCACTCCCCCCTCCCCATAATAGGCCCCGGTGTGTGATGTTCCCCTTCCAGAGTCATACACTATTCTTTCATTGAGCAGTTGGCTAGCACAGTTTTTGTCGAATCTGAGAAGGGATATTTTGGAAAAGATTGAAGCCCATAGTGAAAAAGAAAATGTCCTCAGATAAAAACTAGAAAGAAGCTTCCAGAGAAACCACTTTGTGATGTGTATATTCATCTCACAAAGTTACACAGTTCTTTTCATGGAGCAGATTACTAACACTGTTTTCATTTAATCTGCAAGGGAATATTGCGAGCGCATTGAGTGCTATGGTGAGAAAGGAAATACCCTCAGATAAAAACTAAAAAGAATCTTTCTGAGAAACTGCATTGTGATGTGTAAATTCATTTCACAGAAATACTCCGTTCTGTTCATGGAGCAGTTTGTTAGCTCTGCTTCTGAGGAATCTGAGAAGGGATATTTTGCATCACTTTGAAGCCTATGGTGATAAAGGAAATATCCTCACAAAGAAACTAGAAAGAAGTTGTCTGAGGAACTGCTTTGGGATGTGTGAATTCGTCTCACAGAGTTACACTACTCATTCATGGAACCATTTGCTAGCACTGTTTTTGTGGAATCTGAGAAGGGACATTTCTGATCGCTTTGAATCCTATCGTGACAAAGAAAATATCCTCAGATATTAACTGAAAACAAGCTTTCTGAGAAACTGTGATGCGTGATTTCATCTCAGAGAGTTACACTACTCTCTTCTGAGAAAGCTTCTTTTCGGTTTTTATCTGTGGATCTTTACTTTGTCACAACAGGCTTCAATGTGCTACCAAATATCCTATTGCATATTCCACGAAAACAGTGTTAGCAGACTGACTGAATGAACGGTGTAACGCTGTGAGATGAAATTTCACAACCCAGTGCATTTTCTCAGAAAGCTTCTTTCTAGTTTTTAACTGAGGATATTTCCTTTGTCATCATAGGCTTCAATGCGATCAAAATATCCCTTCTCACATTCCCTAAAAACAGTGCTGCCAAACTGCTCTATGAAAAGAATCATGTAACTGTGTGAGATGAATTCACAAATATTAGAGAAGTTTCTCAGAAAGCTTCTTACTAGTTTTTGTCTGAGGATATTTCCTTGTCACCATAGGCTTCACTGTGCTCCCAGTATCCTATTCCAGATTCCACAAAAATAGTGTTAACAGACTGCTGAATGAATAGAACAGTGTAACTCTATGAAACTAATTCACACATCACAAAGCAGTTTCTCAGAAAGCTTCTTTGTTGTTTTTATTTGAGGATATTTCCTCTTTCACAATTGGCCTCCATGCGCTCCCAAATATCCCCTTGCAGATTCCAGGAAAACAGTGTTAGCAAACTGCTAAATGAAGAGAAAGGTGTAACTCTGAGAAGAATTCACACATCACAATAAAGTTTCTCAGAAAGCTTCTTTCTAGTTTTTATCTGAGGATATTTCCTTTGTCAGCATAGGCTTCAATTGAAGCACAGGCTTCAAGGCAATTCTCAGATTACACATAAAGAATGCTAACAAATTGCTCCATGAAAGGATACTATAACTCAGTGAGATGAATTAGCAAATTAGAAAGCAGTTTCACAGAGAGCTTCTTTCCTGTTTTTATCTAAGAATATTTCTTTATAATTGTAGGCCTCAATGCACTCCCAAATATGCCTTTGTACATTCCACGAAAACAGTGTTAACAAACTCCTCCATGAAAAGAATGTTGTAACTCTGTGAGATGAATTCACACATCACAAAAAACTTTCTCAGAAAGCTTCTTTCTAGTTTTTATCTGAGGATATTTCCTTTGTCACCATAGACTTCAATGCAATTCAAAATATCTCTTCTCAGACTCCTACAAATCAGGGCTACCAAACTGATCCGTGAAAACACTCGTCTATCTCTGTGAGATGAAATAACACATCACAAAGCCGTTTCTCAGAAAGATTCTTTCTAGGTTTTATCTGAGCATGTTTCCTTTGTCACCATAGGCTTCAATACGATCAAAATATCCGTTCTAATATTCTCCAAAAAAAGTGCTACCAAACTGCTCCATGAAAAGAATGGTTTAGCTCTGTGAGACGAATTCACACATCACAAAGCAGTTTTTCAGAAAGTTTCTTTCTAATTTTTATCTGGGGATATTTCCTTTGTCACCATAGGCTTCAATGTAATCCACAATATCCGTTCTCCGATTCCACAGAAATATTGATGCCAAACAGTTCCCTCATCAGAAAGGTTTAACTCTATGAGATGAATGCACATATCACAAAGCAGTTTCTCAGAATGCTTCTTTCTAGTTTTTATCTTAGGATATTTGCTATTTTGCCATAGTCCTCAATGCGCTCCAAAATATCCCATTGCAGATTCCACCAAAACAGTGTTAGCAAACTGCTCAATGAAAAAGGAAAGTGTAAATCTGTGAGGTGAAGTCACACATCACAATGCAGTTTCTCATTAAGATTCTTACAGTTTGTATGTGAAGATATTTCATCACCATAGGCTGCAATGTGATCCAATATATTCCTTCTCACATTCCACAGCAACATTGATGCCTAACTGCTCCTTCAACAGAAATGTTAACTCAATGAGATGAATGAACATATCACAAAGCAGTTTCTCAGAAGGCTTCTCCACATTTTTCATCTGAAGATGTTTCCCTATTCACCATAAGCCTCAATGCACTCCAGAATATCCCGTTGCAGATTCCACGGAAACAGTGTTAGCAAACCGCTCCACAAAAACAATGGCGTAACTGTGTGAGACGAATTCACACATCACAAAGCAGTTTCTCAGAAAGCTTCTTTTGAGTTTTTATCTGAGGATAATTCGTTTCTCACCATAGGTTTCAATGCATTTAAAAATAACCCTGCTCAGATTCCCCAAAATCAGTGCTACCAAACTGCTCCATAAAAAGGATGGTTTATCACTGTGAGATGAATTCACACATCACAAAGCAGTTTCTCAGAAAGTTTGTTTCTAGTTTTTTTCTTAGGGTATTTCGTTTTTCACCATAGTCCTCAATGCACTCCCAAATATCCTATTGCAGATTCCATGAATACAGTGTTAGCAAACTACTCCATGAGCAAAATGTTATAACATTGTAAGATGAATTCATGCATCACAAAGCAGTTTCTGAGAAAGCTTCTTTCTAGTTTTTATCTGAGGATATTTCCTTTTCTCCAAGGAACTCAATGCACTCCCGCAAATTTCATTAAAGATTGCAAGAAAATGGTGTTAGCCAACTACACTATGAAAAGAAAGGGTTAACTCTGTAAGATGAATTCACACATCAAAAAGTAGTTTCTCACAGAGCTTCGTTCTAATTTTTATCTGAGGATATTTCCTTTGTTACCATAGGCTTCAAAGCAATCCTAAATATTCCTTCGCAGATTCCACAGAAACAATGATGTGAAACAGTTCCCTCAACAGAAAGGTTTAACTCTATAAGATGAATGCACACATCACAATAGGGTTTCTCTGAAGGCTTCTCTGGAGTTTTTATCTGAGAATATTTCCCTTTTCACCAGAGGCCTCAATGCACTCCCGAATATCCCATTGCAGATTTTATGAAAACAGTGTTAGAAAACTGCTGAATGAAAAGAACGGTGTAACTCTGTGAGACGATTTCACTCATGACAAAGCAGTTTCTCAGAACACTTCTCTCCAGTTGTTACCTGAGGATATTTCCCTTTTCATCATAGGCCTCAATGCCCTCCCGAATATCCCATTGCAGAGTCCATGAAAACAGAGTTAACAAACTGCTGAATGAAAAGAAAAGGGTAACTGTGAGATGAATTCTCACATCACAAAGCAGTTCCTCAGAAAGCTTCTTTCTAGTTTTTATCTTAGGATATTTGCTTTTTCAGTGTAGGCCTCAATGTACTCACACATATCGCATTGCAGTTTCCATGAAAACAGTGTTAGCAAACTGTTCCATGAAAAGAAATGTGTAACTCTGTGAGACGAACTGACACATCACAAAGCAGTTTCTCAGAAAGTTTATTTCTAGTTTTTATCTGAGGATATTTCCCTTTTCACTATAGGCTTCAATGCAATCCAAAATATACCTTCTCAGATTCAACAGAAACATTGATGACAAACAGCTCCCTCAACAGAAATGTTTAACTCTATAACATGAAAGTGCACATCACAAAGCAGTTTCTCCCAAGGTTTCTCTGCAGTTTTTATCTGAGATTATTTCCCTTTTCACTATAGGCTTCAATGCACTCCGAATATCCCATTGCAGATTCCATGAAAACATTGTTAAAAAACTGGTCAATGAAAACAACGGTGTAGTTCTGTGAGACGAATTCAAACGTCACAAAGCAGTTTCTGAGAAATATTCTTTCTAGGTTTTATCTGAGGATACTTCCTTTGTAACCATAAGCTTCAAAGCAGATCAAAGTATCCCTTTTCAGATCCCTCAAAAACAGTGGTACCAAACTGCTCCATGAAAATAATGTTGTAACACTGTGAGATGAATTCACACATAACAAAGGGGTATCTCAGAAAGCTTCTTTCTAGTTTTTATCTTAGGATATTTGCTTTTTCAGTGTAGGCCTCAATGTACTCACACATATCGCATTGCAGTTTCCATGAAAACAGTGTTAGCAAACTGCTCCATGAAAAGAAATGTGTAACTCTGTGAGATGAACTGACACATCACAAAGCAGTTTCTCAGAAAGTTTATTTCTAGTTTTTATCTGAGGATATTTCCTTTGTCACCATAGGCTTCAATGCAATCCAAAATATACCTTCTCAGATTCAACAGAAACATTGATGACAAACAGCTCCCTCAACAGAAATATTTAACTCTATAACATGAAAGTGCACATCACAAAGCAGTTTCTCCCAAGGTTTCTCTGCAGTTTTTATCTGAGGTTATTTCCCTTTTCACTATAGGCTTCAATGCACTCCGAATATCCCATTGCAGATTCCATGAAAACATTGTTAAAAAACTGGTCAATGAAAACAATGGTGTAATTCTGTGAGACGAATTCAAACGTCACAAAGCAGTTTCTGAGAAATATTCTTTCTAGGTTTTATCTGAGGATACTTCCTTTGTAACCATAAGCTTCAAAGCAGATCAAAGTATCCCTTTTCAGATCCCTCAAAAACAGTGGTACCAAACTGCTCCATGAAAATAATGTTGTAACACTGTGAGATGAATTCACACATAACAAAGGGGTATCTCAGAAAGCTTCTTTCTAGTTTTTATCTTAGGATATTTTCCTTTTTCAGCCTAGGCCTCAATACACCCAAAAATATCCAATTGAAGATTCCAGGAAAACAGGGATAGCCACCTGCTCAATGAAAAGAAAGGTGAAACTCTGTGAGATGAATTCACACATCACAAAGCAGTTTTTAAGAAAGTTTCGTTCTAGTTTTTATCTTAGGATATTTGCTTTTTGAGCATAGGCCTTAATCCGCTCCCAAATATTCCAGTGCAGATTCCACGAAAACAGTTTTCACAAACTGCTCCATGAAAAGAAAGGTGCAACTCTGGGAGATGAATTCATGCATCACAAAGCAGTTTCTCAGACAGCTTCATTATAGTTTTTATCTGAGGATATTTCCTTTCTCACCATGGGCTTCAATGTGGTCCAAAATATCCCTTCTCAGATTACCCCATAACAGTGCTACCAAACTGCTCCATGAAAAGAATGGTGTAACTCTGTGAGATGAATTAACACATCACAAAGCATTTCTCAGAAGCCTTCTCTCCAGTTATTATCTGAGGATATTTCCCTTTTCATCATAGGCCTCAATGCATTCCCGGATATCCCATTGCAGATTGCACAAAAACAGTGTTAGCAAGCTGCTCCATGAAAAGAAAAGTGTAACTCTGGGAGATGAATTAACTCACCCAAAAGCAGTTTCTCAGAAAGCTTCTTTCTAGTTTTTATCTGAGGATATTTCCCTTTTCACCATAGGCTTCAATGCAATCTAAATATCCCTTTTTAGATTCCCCAAAAACAGTGCTATCAAACTGGTACTTGAACATATCATGTAGCTCTGTGAGATGAATTCACACATCACAAAGCATTTTCTCAGAAAGCTTCTTTCTAGTTTTTAATCAGACGATATTTCCTTTGTCACCATAAGCTTCAAAGCGATCCAAAAAAATCCCTTTTCAGATTCCACAGAAACATTGATGTCAAACTTCTCCCTCAACAGAAAGGTGTAAATCTATGAGATGAATGCACACATCACAAAGTAGTTTCTCAGAAGGCTTCTTTCCAGTTTTTATCTGAGGATATTTCTCTTTTCACCATAGGCCTCAATATGCTCCCGAATATCCCATTGCATATTCCATAGAAACAGTGTTAGAAAACTGCTCCATGAAAAGAAAAGTATAACACTGTGAGGTGAACTCACACATCACAAAGCAGTTTCTCACAAAGGTTCTTTCTAGTTTTTATCTGATGATATTTCCTTTTTTACCATAAGCCTCAATGTGCTCCCAAATATCTCTTCGCAGTTTCTACAAAAACAGTGTTTCCAAACTGCTGCATGTAAATAAAGTTTTATCTTCGTGAGATTAATGCACACAACACAAAGCAGTTTTGCAGATAGCTTCCTTTTAATTTTTAGCTTGGGATATTCAATTTTTCACAATTGGCCTCAATGTTCACCAAAATATCCCTTCGCAGAAAGGACAAAAACATTGTTGCCAAACTGCAGAATCAAAAGAAAGGTATAACTCTATGAAATGAATGCACACATCACATACTGGTTTCTCAAATAGTTTGCTTGTAGTTTTTAATCCTGTGATATTTGCTTTTTTGCCATTGACCTAAATGAGCTCCAAATGTCCTTTTGCAGAATGGACAAGAACTCTTTTTCCAAATTGCTGAATCAACAGAAAGGTTTAACCCTGTGAGATGAATCAATGACCTTCCAAATATCCCTTCACAGATCCTTCAAAAACAGTGTTTCCATACTGCTGAATGAAAAGAAAGGGTAAACTCTGTGTGGAGAATACACACAGCACAAAATGGTTTATCAGATCGTTTCCTTCTACTTTTTATCCTGATGTATTTGTTTTTTCTTCTTTGCCCTAAATGAGCTACAAAATGTCCATTCACAGAATGGGCAAAAACAGTGTTTCCAAACTGCTCAACAAAAGGAAAGATTTAGTGAGATGAATGGACACATCACAAAGAAGTTTCATAGAAAATTTCTAGTTTTTAACTGAAGATATTTTCTTTTGCACCGTAGGCCTCAATGTGCTCCCAAGTATTCCTTTGCAGATTCTAAAAAAACAGTGTTTTCAAACTGCTGAATGAAAAGAAAGTTTTAACGTTTTGAGATGAACACTCACAACACAAACCAGTTTCTCAGATAGCTTCCTTCTAGTTTTTATCCTGGAATATTTGATTTTTCATCATTGGTCTCAATGAACTCCACAATATCCCTTCACAGATTATAGAAAAAGAGCACTTCCAAGATGTTGAATGAAAAGAAAGGTTTAAATGTGCAAGATGAATGCACACATCACAAAGCAGTTTTGCAGATAACTTCCTTCTAGTTTTCATCATGGGATATTTGATTTTTCACCATTGGCCTAAATTAGCTCCAAAATGTTCAATCACTAAATAGACAAAAACAGTGTTTCCAAACTGTCAAATCAAAACAGGCGTTTAATTCTGTGAGATGAATGCACACATCACAAAATATTTTCTCAGGAAGCTTCTTTCTAGTTTTTGTCTGAAGTTATTTTCCTTTTCACCGTAGGACTCAATGTGCTCTCAAATATATTTTTGAGGGTGTACAAAAACAGGGTTCCAAACTGCCTAATGAAAAGGAAGGTTTAACTCTGTCAATGGAATTCACACATCACAAAGCAGTTTCCTGGATAGCTTCCTTCTGGTTTTTATCATGCGATGTTTCACCATTGGCCTCTATGTACTCCCAAATGTCCATTTGCAGTATGGACAAAAACAGTGTTTCCAAAATGCTGATTCAAAAGAAAGATTTAACACTGTGAGATGAATGCACACAACACTAAGCAGTTTCTTAGAGTGTTTCTTTATGGTTTTTATCTGAAGATCATTTCTTTTTCACCATAGGCTGCAATGCGTTCTCAAATATCCCTTCACAGGGTCTACAAAACAGTGTTTCCAATCTGTTGAATGAAAGAAAAGATTTAACTCTGTGACATGAATGCATATATCACAAAGTAGTTTCACAGATAGCTTCCTTACAGTATTTATCATGAGACATTCGATTTTTCACCTTTGGCCTCAATGAGCTCCCAAATGTCCTTTCGCAGAATAGACAAAAACAGTGTTTCCAAACTGCTGATTCAAAAGGAAGGCTTAACTCTGTGAACTGAATGCACACATCATGAAGCAGTTTCTCAGAAAGCTTCTTTTCAGTTTTTACCTGAAGTTATTTTCTTTTTCACCATAGGCCTGAATGCACACCCAAACATCCCTTAGCAGATTCTATAAAAACAGTGTTTCCAAACTGTTGAATGAAATGAAAACTTTAACTCTGTGACATGAATGCATACATCACAAAGTCATTTCACAGATAGCTTCCTTACAGTTTTTAGTGTGAGGTACTCGATTTTTCACCATTGGCATCAATGAGCTCCAAAATGTCCATTCACAGAATGGACAAAAACAGTGTTTCCAAACAGCTGAATAAAAAGACAGGTTTAATTCTGTGAGAAGGATGTGCACGTCACAAAGCAGTTTTTCAGAAAGCATCTTTCTGGTTTTTATCTGAAGATATTTTCTTTTTCACCATATGTCTCAATGAACTCTCAAATATCCCTTTGCATATTTTAGAAAAATGGTGTTTCCAAACTGCTGAAAGAAAAGACAGTTTTACCTCTGTGAGACGAATACTCATGTCACAAAGCATTTTCTCAGATAGCTTCCTTCTAGTTTTTATCCTTGTATATTCGCTTCTTCGCCTTTGGCCTCAATGAAATCCCAAATGTCTTTTCACACAAAGGAGAGAAACAGTGTTTCCAAACTGCTGAATCAAAAGAAAGTTTTAATACTGTGAGATTAATGCACACATCAAAAAGCAGTTTATGAGAAAGTTTCTTTCTAGTTTTCAGCTGATTTTTTTCTGTTTTTCAATGTAAGCATCAAACATTCCCAAATATCCCTTTGCAGATTCTAAAAAACTGTGTTTTCAACCTTCTGAATGAAAAGAAAAGTTTAATTTTTCGACATGAATGCACACATCACAAAGCACTTTTTCTGACAGCTTCCTTTTACTTTTTATCCTGGGATATTCGATTTTTCAACATAGACCTTAATGAGTTACCAAATATCCATTCACAAAATGGACAAAACTGTTTCCAAACTGCTGAATCAAAAGGAAGGTTTACCTCTGTGAGATGAATGTACACACCAGAAAGCAATTTCTCAGAAAGCTTCTTTCTAGTTTTTAATCTGAAGATACTTTCTTTTTCACCATAGGCCTCAATGCACTCCCCAAATATTCCTTCACAAATTCTAAAAGCATAGGGTTTCCAAAGTGCTTAATGAAAAGGAAAGTTTAACTCTGCCAGATGAATGCACACACCACAAAGCAGTTCCTCAGAAAGCTTGTTTCTAGTTTATATCTGAACATACTTTCTTTTTCATCATAGGCCTCAATGCGTTCCTGAATATTCTTTCACAGTTTCTAAAAGCACAGGGTTTCCAAACAGCTGAATGCAAAGGAAGTTTTATCTCTCTGAGATGAATGCACACATTGCAAAACAGTTTCTCAGATAGTTTCCTTCTACTTTTTATCCTGGGATGTTGGATTTATTGCCATTGGCATTAATGAGCTCACAAATGTGCCTTGGCAGAATGGTCATTAAGAGTGTTTCCAAACTGCTGAATCAAAAGAAAAGTTTACTCTGTGAGATGAATGCCCTCATCACAAAGTGGTTCCTCAGAGAGCTTCTTTCTAGTTTATACCTGATGATATTTGGTTTTATCCCATAAGTCTCAGTGGGCTCTGAAAAGGCCCTTCACAGATTGTAAAAAAAGAATGTTTCCAACCTGATGAATCTAAAGACAGGTTTAACTCTGTGAGATGAATCCACACATCACCAAGCAGTTTCACAGAGAGTTTGTTTCCAGTTTTCATCTGTAGATGTTCGTTTTTTCCCCATAGGCCTCCATGAGCTCCCAAAAGTCCTTTCACAGTTTCTACAAAACGAGGGTTTCCAATCTGTTTAATCAAAAGAAAAGGTTAACTCTCTTACATGAATCCACACATCTCAAAGCTGTTTCACAGATTGCTCTTTTCTAGTTTTTATCTGGGCATATTCTGTGTTACCCCATACACATCAATGAGCTTCCAATTAATTCTAGGCAACTTCTACAAACAAGTTGTTACAACCTGCTGAATAATAAAAAAAAGATTTAACTCTGTGAGATGAATCCACACATCACCAAACTGTTTCT
>NW_022680891.1:0-62177 GCF_009764315.1 Trachypithecus francoisi | reverse complement strand
TATCCCTTCTCAGACACCACAAAAAGAGTGGTGCCAAAGTGCTCCCTCAACAGAAACATAGATCTCTATGAGTCGAATGCACACATCACAAAGGAGTTTCTCTGCAAGCTTCTCTCCAGTTGTTACCTGAAGAAAGTTCTTTCTTCACCTCCATCCCCTATGCGTTCCAAATATCCCACTGCAGATTCCACAAAAACAGTGCTAACAAACTGCTTCATGAAAAGAATGATGTAACTCTGTGATATAATTGACTCATCACAAAGCAGCTTCTCAGGAAGCATCTGTGTAGTTTTTATCTGAGGATATTTCCTTTTCCACCATAGGCTTCAATGCGCTCCAAAATTTCCCTTCTCTCACACCACAGTGATGCCTAAGTGCTCTCTCAACAGAAACGTTTAGTTCTATGTGATGAATGCACATATCACAAAGGAGTTTGTCTGAAATTTTCTTTCCAGTTTTTACTTGAATAATTTTCTTTTTTCACCTTAGGCCTCTATGCACTCCCAAATATCCCACTGCAGATTCCACAAAATCAGTGCTACCAAACTGTGCAATGAAAAGAATGGTTTAACTCTGTGAGAAGAATTAACCCATCACAAAGCAGTTTCTCAGAAAGCTGCTTTTTGGCTTTTATCTGGGGATATTTCCATTTTCACCATAGGCTTCAGTGCGCTCCCAATTATCCTATTGCAGATTCCAAGAAAACATTGTTAGCAAACTGCTGAATGAAATGAACGGTGTAACTCTGTGAGATGAATTCACACATCACAAAGAACTTTCTCAGAAGGTTTCTTATCAGATTTTATCTGAGGATATTACCTTTGTCACCACAGGCTTCAATGCGATCCAAAAAATCCTTCTCAGATCCCCCAAAAACAGTGCTACCAAACTGCTCCATGAAAAGAATCTTGTAACTCAGAGAGATGAATTAACACATCAAAACGTAGTTTCTCAGAAAGTTTCTTTCTAGTTTTTATATGAGGATATTTACTTTTGCACCACAGGCTTCAATGTGCTCCCAAATATCCCTTCTGAGACATCACAAAAACAGTGTTGTGAAAGTGCTACCTCAAAAGAAACGTTTAGCTCTATGAGATGAATACACATATCACAAAGGGTTTTCTCCAAAAGCTTATCTCCCTTTGTTACCTGAAGAATTTTATTTTATCAACTTAGGCCTCTATGTGTTCCAAAATGTCCCTCTGCAGATTCCACAAAACAGTGCTAACAAACTGCTCCATGAAAAGCATGATGTAACTCTGTCACATAAATTGACCCATCACAAAAGAGTTTCCCAGGAAGCTTCTTTCTAGTTTTTGTCTGAGGATATTTCCTTTTCAGCATAAGCTTCAATGCATTCGGAAATATCCCATTGCAGAGTCCAAGAAAACAGTGTTAGTAAACTGCTCAATGAAAAGAACAGTGTTACTCTGTGAAATCAATTCACACATCACAGACCAATCTCTCAGAAAGCTTCTTTTTGGTTTATGATCTGAGGATATTTCCTTTGTCACCATAGGATTCAGTGTGCTACCAAATAACCTGTTGCAGATTCCACGAAAACAGGGTTAACAAACTCAACGTAAAGGACAGTGTAATCTGTTAGATGAATTCACACATCACAAAGAACTTTCTCAGAAAGCTTCTTTATAGTTTTTAACTGAGAATATTTACTTTATCATCAAAGGCTTCAATGCAATCTGAAATATCCCTTCTCAGATTCCCCAAAAATAGTGCAACCAAATGGATAAATGAAAACAATCATGCAGGTTCCAAGAAAACAGTGTTAGCAAACTGCTCAATGAAAAGAACAGTGTAACACTGTGAGATGAATTCACAAATCACAAAGCAGTTTCTCAGAAAGCTTCTTTCTAGTTTTTGTCTGAGAATATTTCCTTTTTCACCATTAGCTTCAATGTGCTCCCAAATATCCCTTCTGAGACATCACAAAAAGAGTGTTGTGAAAGTGCTACCTCAAAAGAAACGTTTAGCTCTATGAGATGAATACACATATCACAAAGGGTTTTCTCCAAAAGCTTATCTCCCTTTGTTACCTGAAGAATTTTATTTTATCAACTTAGGCCTCTATGTGTTCCAAAATGTCCCTCTGCAGATTCCACAAAACAGTGCTAACAAACTGCTCCATGAAAAGCACGATGTAACTCTGTCACATAAATTGACCCATCACAAAAGAGTTTCCCAGGAAGCTTCTTTCTAATTTTGTCTGAGGATATTTCCTTTTCACCATAAGCTTCAACGCATTCCGAAATGTCCCATTGCAGAGTCCAAGAAAACAGTGTTAGTAAACTGCTCAATGAAAAGAACAGTGTAACTCTGTGAGATCAATTCACACATCACAAACCAATCTCTCAGAAAGCTTCTTTTTGGTTTATTATTTGAGGATATTTCCTTTGTCACCATAGGATTCAATGTGCTACGAAAACAGGGTTATCAAACTCAATGTAAAGGGCGGTGTAATCTGTTAGATGAATTCACACATCACAAAGAACTTTCTCAGAAAGCTTCTTCATAGTTCTTATCTGAGAATATTTACTTTGTCATCACAGGCTTCAATGCAATCTGAAATACCCCTTCTGAGATTCCCCAAAACAGTGCAACCAAATGGATAAATGAAAAGAACCATGCAGGCTCCAAGAAAACAGTGTTAGCAAACTGCTCAATGAAAAGAACAGTGTAACACTGTGAGATGAATTCACAAATCACAAAGCAGTTTCTCAGAAAGCTTCTTTCTAGTTTTTGTCTGAGAATATTTCCTTTTTCACCATTAGCTTCAATGTGCTCCGAAATAACCCATTCCAGATTCCAAGAATACAGTGTGAGCAAACTGCTCAGTGAAAAGAACAGTGTAACACTGTGAGATGAATTCACACACCACAAGCAATTTATCACAAAGTTTCTTTTTCCTTTTTATCTCAGGATAAAACTTTGTCACCCTTTGTCACCGTAGGCTTCAATGCGATCTAAAATACACCTTCTCAGATTCCCCCAAAACATTGCTACCACACTGCTACATGAAACGAATCATTTAATTCTGTGAGATGAGTTAACACATGACAGAGCTGTTTCTCAGAATGCTTCTTTCTATTTTATATATGAGGATATTTCCTTTGTCATCATAAGCTACAGTGTTCTCCAAAATATCCCATTGCATAATCCAAGAAAGCAGTGTTAGCAAATTGCTGAATGAAAAGAACACTGCAATTCTGTGAGATGAATTCACAAATCACAAAGCATTTCACAGAAAGCTTCTTTTTGGTTTTTATCTGAGAATATTTTCTCTGTCACCATAGGCTTCAATGTGCTCCCAAATATACTGTTGCAGATTCCATGAAAACAGTGATATCAAACTGCTCAATGAAAAGAACAGTGTAACCCTGTGAGATAAATTCACACATCACAAAGAGCTTTCTCAGAAAGATTCATTCTACTTTTTATCTGAGAATAATTACTTTGTCACCATACTCTTCAATGTGATCAAAAATATCCCTTCTCAGATATCCCAAAAATAGTGCTGCCAAACTGCTCCATGAAAAGAATCGTGTAACTCTATTAGATGAATTAACTCATCAGAAATCATTTCCTCAGAAAGATTCTTTCTAGTTTTTATATGATGGTATTTCATCTGTCACCTTAAGCTTCAATGTGCTCAGAAATATTTCTTTACAGATTCCATGAAAACATTGTTAGCACTCTGAAATATCACAGTGCAGATTCAAAGAAAACAGTGTTAGCAAAGTGCTCAGAGAAATGAACAGTGTAACTCTGAGATGATTTCACACATCACAAAGCAATTTCTCAGAAAGCTTCTTTTTGGTTTTTATCTGAGGGTATTTTCTTTTTCACTCAAGTCCTCAATGTGCTCCCAAATATCCCTTTGCTGATTCCACAACAACAGTGTTAGCAAACTGCTCAATGTAAAGTATTGTGTATCTCTGTGAGATGAATTCACACATCACAAAGCAGTTTCTCAGAAAGTTTCTTTCTAGTTTTTATCTGTAGGTACTTCCTTTTTCAAGATAGGCCTCAATTCCCTCTCAAATATCCCTTTGCATATTCCAGGAAAACAGTTTCAGAAAACTCCTCAATGAACAGAATGGTGTATCTCTGTGAGATGATTTCACACATCACAAAGCGGTTTCTTAGAAAGCTTCTTTGTAGTTTTTATCTGAGGATGATTCCTTTTACACCATAGGCCTCAATGTGCTCCCAAATATCCCTTGGATATTCCATGAAAACAGTGTTAGCAAACTGCTCCATGATAAGAAAGGTGTATCTCTGAGAGATGAGTTCACACATCACAAAGAACTTTCTCAGAAAGCTTCTTTCTAGTTTTTATCTAAGGATGTTTCCTTTGTCACCAGTGACTTCAATGCTATCTAAAATATCCTTCCTCAGATTCCCCCAAAACAGTGCTACCAAACTGATCCATGAAGAGTATCATGTAACTCTGTGAGATGAATTAACACATCCAAAAGAGATTTCTCAGAGAGCTTGTTTCTAGTTTTTATCAGAGGATATTTCCCTTGTCATCATAAGTTTCAATGTGATCCAAAATGTCCTTTCTCAGATTCCCCAAAAGCAGTGCTACGAAATGGCTCCATGGAAAGCATCCTGTAACTCTGTGAGATGAAGTCAAATCACAAAGCAGTTTCTCAGAAAGCTTCGTTCTGATTTTTGTCTGAGGATATATCCTTTGTCACCACAGACTTCAATGTGCTCCCAAATATCCTATTGCAGATTTCACGAAAACAGTGTTTTCAAACTGCTAAATGAAAATAGCAGTGTATCTCTGTGAGATGAGTTCACTCATCCCAAAGTAGTTTCTCAGAGCTTCTTTCCAGTTTTTATCTGAGGATATTTCCTTTTACACCATAGGCCTCAACGCACTCCCATACACCACTTTGCAGATTCCACAAAAACAGGGTTTGTAAACTGCTCCATGAAAAGATGGGTGTAACTCTATGAGATGAATTCACACATCACAAAGAAATTTCTCAGAAAGCTTCTTTCTTATTTTTATTGGAAGATATTTCCTTTGTCACGATAGGCTTCAATGTGATCCAAATTATCCCTTCTCAGATTCCCCAAAAGCAGTGTTACCTAACTTCTCCATGAAAAGAATGGTGTAACTCTGTGAGAGGAATTCACACATCACACAGCCATTTCACAGAAAGATTCTTTTTGGTTTTTGTCTGAGGATATTTCCTTTATCACCTTAGGCTTCAATGCGGCCCAAAATAACCCTTCTCAGATCCCACAAGAACAGTGCTACTAAACCACTCCATAAAAACAATGGTGTAACTCTGTGAGATGAATTCACATATCACAAAATTGTTTCTCAGAAAGCTTCTTTTGGTTTTTCTCTGAGGATATTTCCTTTGCCACCGTAGGCTTCAATGCACTCTCAATATCCCTTCTCAGACACCACAAAAACAGTGATGCCAAAGTGCTCCCCCAACAGAATCATTTACTTCTATGAGATGAATGCACACATCACAAAGGAGTTTCTCTGAAAGCTTATTCCTCATTTTCATCTGAGGATAATTCCCTTTTAACTGTATTCCTCAATACATTCCCGAATATTCCATTGCAGTTTATATGAAAAATGTATTAGCAAACTTCTCAATGAAAACAACAGTGTTACTCTGTGAGATGAATTCACACATAGCAAAACTATTTCACAGAAAGATTCTTTTTGGTTTTTATCTGAGGATATTTCCTTATCACCTTAGGCTTCAACGTGGCCCAAAATATCCCTTCTCAGATTCCACAAAAACAGTGTTACTAAACTGCTCCATGAAAACAATGGTGTAACTCTATGAGATGAATTCACATATCACAAAATTGTTTCTCAGAAAGCTTCTTTTGGTTTTTCTCTGAGGATATTTCCTTTGCCACCGTAGGCTTCAATGCACTCTCAATATCCCTTCTCAGACACCACAAAAACAGTGATGCCAAAGTGCTCCCCCAACAGAATCATTTACTTCTATGAGATGAATGTACACATCACAAAGGAGTTTCTCTGAAAGCTTCTTTCTCATTTTCATCTGAGGATAATTCCCTTTTCACCGTATTCCTCAATGCATTCCCGAATATTCCATTGCAATTTATACAAAAAATGTATTAGCAAACTTCTCAATGAAAAGAACAGTGTTACTCTGTGAGATGAATTCACACATAGCAAAACCATTTCACAGAAAGATTCTTTTTGGTTTTTATCTGAGGATATTTCCTTTATCACCTTAGGCTTCAATGCAACCCAAAATATCCCTTCTCAGATTCCACAAAAACAGTGCTACTAAACTGGTCCATGAAAACAATGGTATAACTCTGTGAGATGAATTCACACATCACAAAGTTGTTTCTCAGAAAGCTTCTTTCTAGTTTTTATCTGAGAATATTTCCTTATTCACCATATTCCTCAATGTGTTCCAGAATATCACATCCCAGATTCCATGAAAAAAGTGTTAACAAACTTCTCAATGAAAGAATGGTGTAACTCTGGGAGATGAATTCATACATCAAAAAGAAGTTTCTCAGAAAGTTTCTCTCTAGATTTTATCTGAGGATAGTTTCTTTGTCACCACAGGCTTCAATGCTATGCAAAATATCCTTTCTCAGATTCCCCAAGAACAGTGCTACCAAACTGCTCCATGAAAAGAATCATGTAACTCTGTGAGATAAATTCACAAATCACAAAGCAACATCTCAGAAAGTTTCTTTC
The DNA here is from genome assembly GCF_009764315.1 of Trachypithecus francoisi. NCBI lineage: Eukaryota > Metazoa > Chordata > Mammalia > Primates > Cercopithecidae > Trachypithecus > Trachypithecus francoisi. The sequence continues at coordinate 55,432 of NW_022680891.1, read as the reverse complement.
TAGTTTTTCTCTGAGGATATTTCCTTTTTCATCATTTGCCTCAATGTGCTCATGAACAGCTCTCTGCAGATTCCACGAAAGCAGTGTTAGCAAACTGCTTCAAGAAAAGAAACGTGTAAATCTGGGAGATGAGTTCTCACATCACAAAACAGTTTCTCAGAAAGCTTCTTTTCGTTTTTAGGCTGAGGATAATTAATTTGTCATCATCAGTTTTAATGTACTCCCAAATATCCTATTGCAAATTCCCCGAAAATAGTGTTATCAAACTGCTCAATGAAAACAACAGTGTAACTCTGTGAGATGAATTCACAGAAACCTTCTTCCTTCTGGTTTTTATCTGAGGATATTTCCTTTGTCACCATAGACTTCAATATAATAAAAAAATCCATTCTCAGATTTCCCAAAGACAATGCTACCAAACTGATCCATGAAAAGAATCGTGTAACACTGTGCAATGAGTTAACACATCAGTAAGTGGTTTCTAAATATGCCTCTTTCTGGTTGTTATATGAGGATATTTCCTTTGTGACCATAAACTTCAATGCACTCGGAAATATGCCATTGCAGAATCCAAGAAAAGAGTGTTAGAAACTAAAGAGCTTCTGCACAGCAAAAGAAACTACCATCGGAGTGAACGGGCAACCTACAGAATGGGAGAACATTTTTGCAATCTACTCATCTGACAAAGGGCTAATATCCAGAATCTACAAAGAACTCAAACAAATTTACAAGAAAAAAAACAACCCCATCAAAAAGTGGGCAAAGGATATGAACAGACATTTCTCAAAAGAAGACATTCATACAGCCAACAGACACATGAAAAAATGCTCATCATCACTGGCCATCAGAGAGATGCAAATCAAAAGCACAATGAGATACCATCTCACACCAGTTAGAATGGCAATCACTAAAAAGTCAGGAAACAACAGGTGCTGGAGAGGATGTGGAGAAATAGGAACACTTTTACACTGTTGGTGGGATTGTAAACTAGTTCAACCATTATGGAAAACAGTATGGCAATTCCTCAAGGATCTAGAACTAGAAGTACCATATGACCCAGCCATCCCACTACTGGGTATATACCCAAAGGATTATAAATCATGCTGCTATAAAGACACATGCACACGTATGTTTATTGCGGCACTATTCACAATAGCAAAGACTTGGAATCAACCCAAATGTCCATCTGTGACAGACTGGATTAAGAAAATGTGGCACATATACACCATGGAATATTATGCAGCCATAAAAAAGGATGAGTTTGTGTCCTTTGTAGGGACATGGATGCAGCTGGAAACCATCATTCTTAGCAAACTATCACAAGAAGAGAAAACCAAACACCGCACGTTCTCACTCATAGATGGGAACTGAACAATGACATCACTTTTGTCCTCGGGAAGGGGAACATCACACACTGGGGCCTATCATGGGGAGGGGGGAGGGATTGCATGGGAGTTATACCTGATATAAATGCCGAATTGATGTGTGCTGATGAGTTGATGGGTGCAGCACACCAACATGGCACAAGTATACATATGTAACAAACCTGCACGTTATGCACATGTACCCTAGAACTTAAAGTATAATAAAAATAAAAATAAAAATAAAGAAATCTGGTAAATGAAAAGAACAGCGTAATTCTGTGAGATGAATACACATATCACAAAGCAATTTATCAGAAAGCTTCTTTCTAGTTTTTATCTGAGGATATTTCCTAATTCACCATCAGCTTCAGAGGACTCAGAAATATCCCTTTGCAGATTCCAAGAAAACAGTACTTGCAAACTGATCCATGAAAAGAAAGGTGTAACTCTGTGAGATGAGTTCAGATATCACAAAGGACTTTCACAGAAAGCATCATTCTAGTTTTTATCTGAGGATACTTCCTTTCACCAAAGGTTTCAATGTGATCCAAAATATCCTTTCTCAGATGCACCAAAAATAGTGTTACCAAATTGCTTCATGAAAAGAATCATGTAAATTTTGAGATAAATTAACATATCAGAATGCAGCTTCTCAGAAAGCTTCTTTCTAGTTTTAATATGAAGATATTTACTTTGTCACCAAAAGCTTCAATGTACTCAGAAATATAAGATTGCAGATTCCAACAAAACAGGGTAAGCACACTGCTCAATGCAAAGAATAGTGTAACTCTGTGAGATGAATACACACATCACACAGCAGTTTCTCAGAAAGCTTCTTTCTAGTTTTATCTGAGGATATTTCCTTTTTCACCATATTCCTCAATGCAGACTATTCATCCCATTGCAGACTAAACGAAAAAAGTGTTAGAAAACTTCTCAGTGAAAAGAACAGTGTTACTTGGTGAGATGAATTCACACATCAGAAAGCAGTTTCACCGAAATCTTCTTTTAGGTTTTTATCTGAGGATATATCCTTTGACAAAACAGGCCTCTATGCACTCCTAAATACCCTATTACAAATTCCATGAAAACAGTGCTATCAAATTTCTCATGAAAAGAATGGTGTAACACTGTAAGATGAATTCACACATCACATAGCTGTTACTCAGACAACTTCCTTCTAGTTTTTACATGAAGATATTTACTTTTTCACTATAGACCTCAATGCACTCCAGAATATCCTGTTGCGGATTCCATGAAAACAGTGTTAACAAACTGCTCCATTAAAAGAAAACTGTAACATTCTGAGATGAATTCACATATCAGAAAGAATTTTCTCAGAAAACTTCCTTCTAGGTTTTACATAAGGATGTTTACTTTTTCACTATCGACCTCAATGTACTCCAGAATATCCCATTGCAGATTCCATGAAAACAGTGTTAGCAAACTACTCGATGTAAAGAGAAGTTTAACTGTGTGAGATGAATTCACACATCACAAAGCAGTGTCTCAGAAAGCTCCTTTTAGGTTATTGTGTGAGGATATTTACTTTAACACCATAGGCTTCAATGCAATCCAAAATATCCCTTCTCAGAATCCCCAAAAACAGTGCTATGAAACTGCTACATGAAAATAATTGTGTAATTCTGTGACATGAATTAACAAGTCAGAATGTGTCTTCTCAGAAAGCTTCTTTCTAGTTTTTATATGAGTATATTATCTTTGTCACCATAAGCTTCAATGCACTCCAAAATATCCCATTCCAGATTTCAAGAAAAGAGTGTTACGAAACTGCTCAATGAAAAAAACAGTCTAACTCTGTGAGATGAATTCACACATCACAAAGCAGTTTCTCAGGAAGCTTCTTTCTAATTTTTATGTGAGGATATTTAATTTTTCACCAAAGGCTTCAATTCCCTCCCAATACCTTTTTGTAGATTCCACTAAAACAGTGTTAGCAAGTTGCTCCATGAATAGAAATGTGTAACCCTGTGAGATAAATTCACTCATAATGAAGAAGTTTCACAGAAACTTCTTTGTAGTTTTTATCTGAGGATATTTCCTTTTTCACCATAGGCTTCAATGCCATCTAAAATATCCCTTCTCAGATTCCCCAAAAACATTGATACCAAACTTCTCCATGAAAAGAAAGGTGTAACTCTGTGAGATTAATTCACACATCACAAAGCAGTTTCTCAGGAATATTCTTTCTACTTTTTGTCTGAGAAAATTTCCTTTGTCACCATAAGCTTCCATGTGCTCTGAAATATCCCATTGCAATTACAAGAAAACAGTGTTAGTAAACTACTCAATGAAAAGAACAGTGTAATTGTGTGAGATAAATTCTTACATCACAAAGCAGTCTCTCAGAAAGCTTCTTTTTTATTTTTATCTGAGGATATTTCCTTTATCACTATAGGCTTCAATGCATTACCAAATATCCTGTTGCAGTATCAACAAAGACAGTGTTATCAAAGTGCTCAGTGAAAAGAATTTTGTAACTCTGTGAGATGAATTAAGACATCACAAAGCAGTTTCTCAGAAACCTTGTTTCCAATTTTTATCTGAGGATATTCAGTTTTTCACCATAGGTCTCAATGCGCTCCCAAATATCCCTTTGCAGATTCCACGAAAGCAGTGTTAGCAAACGGCTCCATGAAAAGAGTGGTGTCACTCTGTGAGATGAATTCACTCATCACAAAGAACTTTCTCAGAACGCTTCTTTCTAGTTTTTATCTGAGAGTATTTCCTTTGACAACATATGCTTCAAAGTGATCTGAAATATCCCTTCTCAGATTTCCAAAAACGGTTTTACCAAGCTGCTCCATAAAATGTATCATGTTACTCTGTGAGATGAATTCACACATTCCAAAGCAGTTTCTCAAAAAGCTTCTTTTTGGTTACTGTCTGAGGGTATTTCCTTTGTCACCACTGGCTTCAATGCAATCCAAAATATCCCTTCTCAGAATCCCCAAAAACAGTGCTACTAAACTGCTACATGAAAAATTCGTGAAACTCTGTGACACGAATTAACAAGTTAGAATGCATTTTTTCAGAAAGTTGCTTTCTAGTTCTTATATGAGGATATTTTCTTTGTCACCTAAAAGTTCAATGTGCTCTGAAATGTCCCTTTCCCAATTCCACAAAAATAGTGTTAGCAATCTGCTCAATGAAATGAACAGTCTAACTCAGTGAGATGAATTCACACAACACAAAGCAGTTTCTCAGGAAGCTTCCTTCTAATTTTTATGTGAGAATATTTGATTTTTCACCAAAGGACACAAAGCCCTCCCAATATCCCTTTGTAGATTCCACTAAAACAGTGTTAGCAAACTGCTCCATGGAAAGAAATGTGTAACTCTGTGAGGTGAATTCACACATCATGAAAACGTTTCTCAGAAACTTCTTTGTAGTTTTTATCTGAGGATAATTCCTTTGTCACCATAGGCTTCAATGCCATTTAAAATATCCCATCTCAGATTCCCCAAAAACAGTGATCCCAAACTTCTCCATGAAAAGAAAGGTGTAGCTCTGTGAGATGAATTCACACATCACAAAGCAGTTTCTCACGAATCTTCTTTCTAGTTTTTATCTGACGAAATTTCTTTTGTCACCACAAGCTTCAATGCATTCTGAAATATTGCATTGCAGATTACAAGAAAACAGTGTTAGTAAACTGCTAAAAGAGAAGGACAGTGTAACTCTGTGAGATGAATTCACGCATCACAAAGCAGTCTCTCAGAAAGCTTCTTTTTGATTTTTATCTGAGGATATTTCCTTTTTCACCCTAGGCTTCAATGCAATCCCAAATATCTTGTTGCAGATTCCAACGAAGACAGCAATATCAGAATGTTCAATGTAAGGATGGTGTAACTCTGTGAGATGAATTAAGACATCACAAAGCAGTTTCTCAGAAAGCTTCTTTCTAATTTTTATCTGAGAATATTTCCTTTTTTACTATAGGCCTCAAAGTGCCCCTGAAGGGGTGGCCTGCCCCTCCACACTTGAGGGTGTTTCTCGTTAGGTGGAAATGAAAGACTTGAGAAAAGGAATAAAACACAGAGACAAAGTGTAGAGAAAGAAAAGCGGGGCCCAGGGAATCGGCGCTCAGCTTACAGAGGACCCACACCGGCACCGGCCTCTGAGTTCCCTTAGTATTTATTGAGAATTATCTTAGTCATTAAAAGGATAAGGGAGTGGCTGGACAATAGGATTATTGTAGGGAGGAAATCGGCAGTAAGACATATGAAAAAATCCTTGTAATATGAATAAGTTTAAAGGAAAATGCTGTGCCTTGAGATGTATATGTGACATCTCCATAACCTTTTAGCAGTATTGCTCCAGCAAGTCCCACCTTATTCCTAAAGGCGGTTTCTCCTCACTCAGTAAACAAGGCACACAATGGGTATACCCGCAGATGTTCCATTGCCCAGGGAGGTGTAGGAGACAAATGTTTTTCTCTTTCTTGAGATTTAAGAGAATGGTGATGACTTTTAACCACAAGCAGCCTTTAGGCACTTGTTTAACAAAGCACATTCTGCACAGCCCAAAATCCTTTTAACCTTAAATCACCTTCGCACATGTCTCTTGCAAGGACAAAGTTGAAGGTAAGGTCACAGATTAACAGCATCTCAAATACAGAACTAAATGGAGTCTTTTATGTCTACTTCCTTCTATATAGACATGGTAACAAGCTGATCTCTCGTTCTTCTCCCCACATGCCCCCAAATATCCCTTTGCAGATTCCATGAAAACAGTGTTAGCAAACTGCTCCATCAAAAGAAGGTGTAACACTTTGAGATGAATTCACACATCACAAAGAACTTTCTCAGAAAGCTTCTTTCTAATTTTTATCTGAGGATTTTTCCTTTTTTACCATAGGCCCCAATGCACTCCAAAATGTCCCTTTGCAGGTTCCACGAAAACAGTGTTAGCATGCTGTTCCACGGAAAGGGAGGTGTAACTCTGTGAGATGAGTTCACACATCACAAAAAACTTTCTCAGAAAGCTTCTTTCTAATTTTTATCTGAGGCTGTTTCCTTTTCACAGTAGGCTTCAATGCTTTCCCAAATATCCCTTCTCAGATTCCCCAAAAACTGTTCTAGCAAACTGATATATTAAAAGAATCGTGTAACTCTGTGAGATGAATTCACAAATCAGAAAGCAGTTTCTCAGAAAGCTTCTTCTAGTTTTTGTCTGAGGATATATCCTTTGTCACCATAAGATTCAATGCACTCCAGAATATCCCATTGCAGATTCCAAGAAAGCAGTGTTAGCAAACTGTTCAATGAAAATAACAATGTACCTCGGTGAGATGAATTCACACATTACAAAGCAGTTTTTCGGAAACCTTCATTCAAGTTTTTATCTGAGGATATTTAGTTTTTCAAAAGAGGCCCCAATGTGCTCCCCAATATCCCTTTGCAGTTTCCATGAAAACAGTGTTAGAAAACGGCTTCATGAAAAAGAAAGATTAACTCTTTGAGAGGAATTCCCACATCACAAAGAACTTTCTCAGAACACTTCTTTCTAGTTTTTATCTGATTTTATTTCCTTTGTCAAGATAGGCTTCAATGTGATCCGAAATATCCCTTCTCAGATTCCCCAAAAACAGTGCTACCAAACTACTAAATGAAAAGAATCATGTAACTCTGTGAGATGAATTAACACATCACAAAGCAGTTTCTCAGAAAGCTTCTTTTTGGTTTTTATCTGAGGATATTTCCTTCATCATCATATTCTTCAATGTGCTACAAAATATCCTATTGCAGCTTCCATGAAAACAGTTTTATCAAACTATTCAATGAAAAGAACAGTGTACACCTCTGAGATGAATTCACACATCACAAAGTAGTTTCTCAGAAAGCTTCTTTCTAGTTTATATCTGAGGCTATTTCCTATTTAACTGTAGCCCTCATTATGCTCCCAAATATTCCTTTGCAGATTGCACAAAAAGAGTTTTAGCAAACTGCTTCATCAAAAGAAAGGTGCAACTCTCAAGATGAATTCACACATCACAAATAACTTTCTGAGAAAGCTTCCTTCTAGTTTTTATCTGAGAATATTTCCTTGTTACCATAGACTTCAATGTGATCCAAAGTACCCCTTCTCAGATTAACTGCTCCATGAAAAGGATTGTGTAACAGTGTGAGATGAATTAACACATCAGAAAGTTTTTTCTCAGAAAGATTCATTCTAGTTTTTATATCAGGGTATTTCCTTTGTCACCTTAAGCTTCAAAGCACTCCCAAATATCCCTCTGCTGTTTACACGAAAACAGTGTTAGTAAACTGCTCCATAGAAGGAAACGTGTACTTCTGTGAGATGAATTCACACATCATGAAAAAGTTTCTCAGAAAGTTTCTTTCTAGTCTTTACCTGAGAATGTTTCCTTTGTCACGATAAGCTTCAATGCCATTAAAAAAAAAAATCCTTCTCAGACTCCCCAAAAACACTATGACCAAACTGCTCCTGAAAAGAAAGGTGTAACTCTGTGAGATGAATTCACAAATCAGAAAGTAGTTTTTAGGAAGCTTCTTTCTAGTTTTTATCTGAGGATATTTACTTTGTTACTGCAAGTTTCAATGGGCACCGAAATATCACATTGAAGATTCCGAGAAAAGAGTGTTAGCAAACTGCTCAATGAAAAGAACAGTATAACTGTGAGATGAGGACACTCAACACAAAGCAGTTTCTCAGACAGCTTCTTTCTAGTTTTTATGTGAGGATATTTCCTTTTTCAATATAGATCTCAATGCCTTCCAAAATATCCCTTCTCAGAAACCCCAAGAACAGTGCTACCCAACTGCTCCATAAAAAGAATTGTGTAACTCTGTGAGATGAATTCACAAATCACAAAGCAGTTTCTCAGAAAGCCTCTTTCCAGTTTTTGTCTGAGGATATTTCCTTTGTCACCATAAGCTTCAATGTGCTCCGAAATTCCCATTGCAGAATCAAAGGAAACAGTGTTGGCAAACTTCTCAATGAAAAGAACAGTGTAACTCTGTGAGATGAATTCACCCATCACAGAGCAGTTTCTCAGAAAGCTTCCTTTTGGTTTTTGTCTGAGGATATTTCCTTTCTCACCATAGGCTTCAAGGCACTCACAAATATTCTTTTGCAGATTCCACGAAAAGAGTGTTGTCAAACAGCTCAATGAAAAGATAGGTGTAATGCTGTGAGATGAATTCACACATCACAAAGTAGTTTCTCAGAAAGCTTCTCCCTAGTTTTTATCTGGGGATATTTCCTTTTTCAATGTAGGACTCAATGCACTCCCGAATATCCCATTGCAGATGGAAAGAGCGTTGTAACTTTGTGAGATGAACTCACACATCACAAAGCAGTTTCACAGAAAGGTTCTTTTTGGCTTTTTATCTCAGGATATATACTTTGTCAAATAGACTTCAATGTGCTCCCAAATATTCTATTGCAGTATCCACAAAAACAGTGTTATCAAACTGCTCAATGAAAAGGACAGTGTAACTCTGTAAGTTGAATTCCAATATCAAAAACCAGTTTCCCAGACAGTTTCTTTCTCGTTTTTTTCTGAGGTTATTTCCTTTTTCACTATATCCTTAATGTGCTCTGGAATATCCATTGCAGATTCCATGAAATCAGTGGTAAGAACTGCTCCATGAACAGAAAGATGTAACTCTGTGACATGAATTCACACTTCACAAAGAACTTTTTCAGAAAGATTCTTTCTAATTTTTATCTAAGGATATTTCCTTTGTCACCTTAGACTCCAACGCGATCCAAAATACCCCTTCTCAGATTCCCCAAATACACTGCTACCAAACTGATCCATGAAAAGCATCGTGTAATTCTATGAGTAGAATTAACACATCACAAAGCGGTTTCTCAGAAATCTTCTTTCTAGTTTTTATATGAGGATTTTCCTTTGAAACCATAGGCTTCTATGCCCTCCCATATATGCCATTGTCAATTCCAAGAAAGCAGTCTTATCAAACCTCTCAAGGAGAGAACAGTGTAACACTGTGAGAAGAATTCACACATAAAAAAGCAGTTTCTCAGAAAGCTTCTTTTTGGTTTTTGTCTCAGGATAATTTCTTTGTCACCATAGGTTTCAATGCACTCCCATAAATCCCTTTTGCTGATTAAACGAAAACAGTTTTAGCAAACTGCTCCAAGAAAAGAATCATGTAACTCTGTTAAATGAATTCACAAATCACAAAGCTGTTTCTCAGAAAGATACTTTCTAGTTTTTTTCTGAGAATATTTCCTTTGTCACCATAAGTTTCAATGTGCTCTGAAATATCCTGTTGCAGATTCCATGAAAACAGTGTTAGCAAACTGTGCAATCAAAAGGATAGTGCAACTCTGAGAGATGAATTCACACATCACAAAGCAGTTTCTCAGAAAGCTTCTTTCTAGTTTTAATCTGAGGATATTTCCTTTGTCACCATAAGTTTCAATGCGCTCTGAAATATCCCGTTGCAGATTTCATGAAAACAGTGTTAGCAAACTGCTCAAGGAAAAGGACAATGTAATACTGTGAGATGATTTCACACATCACAAAGCAGTTTCTCAGAAAACTTCTTTCTAATTTTTATCTGGGGACATTTAGTTTTTCACCATATGGCTCAATGCCATCCCAAATATTCCCTGGCAGATTCCACGACAAAGTGTTAGCACACAGCTCCATGAAAAGAAAGGTGTAACTCTGTGAGATGAGTTCACACATCACAAAGAACTTTCTCAGAACGCTTCTTTCTAGTTTTTATCTGATGATATTTCCTTTGTCAACATGGGCTTCAATGTGATCCAAAATATCCCTTCACAGATTCACCAAAATCAGTGCTACCAAACTGCTCAATGAAAGGAACAGATTTACTCTGGGAGATGAATTCACACATAAGAAAGTAATTACTCATAAAGCTTCTTTCTAGTTTTTATCTGAGGATATTCAGTTTTTCACCATAAGCCTCAATGTGCTCCAAAATATCACATTGCAAATTCCAAGAAAACAGTGTTAGCAAACTGCTTCTTGGAAAGAAATGTGTAACTCTTTGATATGAATTCACACATCACAAAGAACTTTCTCAGAAAGCTTCTTTCTAGTTTTTATATGAGGGTATTGCCTTTGTCACCATAGCCCTCAATGTGATCCAACATATCCCTTTTCAGATTCCCCAAATAGAGTGCTACCAAACTGCTCCATGGAAGGAAAGGTGTAACTCTGTTAGATGAATTCAAAACTCACAAAGCAGTTTGTCAGAAAGCTCTTTTCTAGCTTTCGTCTGAGGATATTTCCTTTGTCACCATAACTTGATTGCATTCCAAAATATCCCATTGCAGATTCCAAGAAAACAGTGTAGCAAACTCTTCAATGAAAAGAACAATGTAAATGTGTGACATGAATTCACACAACACAAAGCAGTTTCTCAGAAATCTGCTTTTTGGTTTTTTATCCAAAAACCAAAAAGGATATTTCCTTTGTCACCATTGACTTCAATGTGCTTCCAAATATCCTATTGCCGATTCCACAAAAACAGCATTATCAAACTGATCAATGAAAAGTACAGTGTAACTCTGTGAGATAAGTTCACATATCACAAAGAACTTTCTCAGAAAGCATCTTTCTAGTTTTTATCTGAGGATATTTCCTTTTTCACTATAGGCCTTAATGCCCTCCCAAATATCCTTTTGCAGATTCCATGAAAACAGTGATAGCAAACTGCTCCATGAAAAGAAAGGTTTAGGTGTCTGAGATGAAATCACACATGACAAAGAACTTTCTCGCAATGCTTTTTTCTAGTGTTTTTCTATGGATATTACCTCTGTCACCATAGACTAAAATGTGATCCAAAATATCCCTTCTCAGAATCTTCAAAAACAATGCTACCAAACTGATCCATGAAAAACGTCATGTAACTCTTTGAGGTGAATTCACACCACAAAGTGGTTTCTCAGAAAGCTTCTTTCTAGCTTTTTCTGAGGACATTTCCTTTGTCACCATAAGCAGTGCACACCGAAATATCCCATTGCAGATTCCAAGAAAACAGTGTTAGCCATCTGCTCAATGAGAAGAGCAGTGTAACTCTGTGAGATGAATTCGCACATCACATAGAAGTTTCTCAGAAAGGTTCTTTCTTTTTTTTATCTGAGGATATTACCTTTGTCACCCTAGGATTCAATGCAATGTAAAATGTCCCTTTTCGGATTCCCAAAAACAGTGCTACCAACCTGATCCATGAAAAGAATCATGTATCTCTGTTAGATGAATTAGCACATCAAAAATCAGTTTTTCAGAAAGCTTCTTTCTACTTTTTCTATGAGAGTATTTCCCATGTCACAATAAGCTTCAATGTGCTCCAAAATATCAAATTGCAGAGTGCAGGAAAACAGTGTTAGCAAACTCCTCAATGAATAGGATAGTGTTACTCTGTGAAGTGAATTCACACATCAAAAAGCAGTTTCACAGAAAGCTTCTTTCTAGCTTTTATCTGAGGATATTTCCTTTTTCATATAGGTCTCAATGCACTCAATAATATCCCTTTGCAGATTCCACGAAAACAGTGTTGGCAAATAGTTCAATGAAAGAGTGGTGTAACTCTGTGAGATGAATTCATGCTTCATAAAAAAGTTTCTCAGAAGGCTTCTTTTTAGTTTTTTTCTGAGGATATTTAGTTTTTCACCATAGCCCACAGTGCGCTCTGAAATATACCATTGCAGATTCTAAGAAAACAGTGTTAACAAACTGCTCAATGAAGAGAACAGTGTAACTCTGTGAGATGAATTCACGCATCACAAAGCAGTGCAGGGGCCATTGAAAATAATATGCTAAGAATAGATAAGGCTCAAAGACAGTATCTCTAGCTAGTTGCACTTTCAATGAACTCCAGTAGTCAAGGACAGTATCTCTAGTTGAACTTTTAATAAACTCTAGTAGGCGCCAAGAAGGCAAACAAAATATGAAAGAACTTAGAGACAAAGAACTAAGCAGCAGGTTATATCTAGGTGCAGAAAGTTTGTTTTGCATTGTGTTATTTTTACTGATGTAGAATTTATGGAGTATAAATAAAGTGAGGTGGAGGCTCTAGGCGCGGCCGCCATGTTCTCTGTTTGTCTTTGTCTCTTGTGTCTGTTCATTCTCCACCACCCCCGACACTGTCCCCAATAAGCAGTTTCTCAGAATGCTTCTTTTTGGTTTTTATTTGAGGATACTTTGTTTTTCACCATAGACGTCAATGTGCTCCCAAATATCCCCTTGCAGATTCCAAGAAAGCAGTGTCATCAAACTCCTTCATGAAAAGAAAGGTGTAACACTGTGAGATGAATTCACACATCACAAAGAACTTTCGCAGAAAGCTTCTTTCTAGTTTAAATCTGAGGATATTTCCTTTGTCACCATAGGCTTCAATGCAATCTAAAATATCCCCCTCAGATTCCCCAAAAATAGTTCTATCAAACTGATCCGTGAAAAGAATCATGTAACTCTGTGAGATGAATTTACACATCATGAAGCAGTTTCTCAGAAAGCTTCTTTCTAATTTTTATATGAGGATATTTCCTTTGTCTCCAGAAGGTTCAATGTGATCTGAACTACCCCATAGCAGATTCGAAGAAAATAGTGTTAGCAAACTGCTCAATGAAAAGTAGAGTGTAACTCTGTGAGGTGAATTCACACATCACAAAGCAGTCTCTCAGAAAGTTTCTTTCGAGTTTTTACCTGAGGAATTTTCCTTTGTCATCATAAGCTTCAAAGTGATCAAAAATATCCCTTCTCAGATTCCACAAAAAGAGTGCTACAAAACTGCTCTATAAAAAGAATAATGTAACTCTGTGAGATGAATTACCCCATCACAAATCGGTTTTATATGAGGATATTTCCTTTGTGTTTGAGGATATTTCCTCTAGTTTCTATATGAGGATATATCCTTTGACATCAAAGGCTTCAATGTGCTCCAAAATTGCCCATTGCAGATTCCCCAAAAATAGTGCTATGATACTGCACAATGAAAAGAACAGTGTAACTCTGTGAAAGGAATTCACACATCAGGAAACCTTTCCTCAGAAAGCTTTTTTCTAGTTTTTATATGAGGGTATTTCCCTTCTCAGATTCCACAAATACAATCCTAGCTAAGTGCTTCATGAAAGAGTAATGTAACTCTGTGTGATGAATTCTCACATCACAAAACAGTTTCTCAGAAAGCTTCTTTCTTCTTTGTATCCAAAGATATTTCCTTTTTAAACATGGGCATCAAAGCACTCCTGTGTACCTCATTGCAGATTCTGTGATAACAGTGTTAGCAAACTTCTCAATGAAATAAATGGTGTAAATCTGTGAGATGAATTCACACATCACAAAGCAGTTTGAGAAGGGTTATCTCCAGTTTTTGTCTGAGGATATTTCATTTCTAACCATTGGATTCTATGCTATCCAAAATATCACTTCTGTGATTCCAAAAAAACAGTGCTAGAAAACTGCTCCATGAAACAAGGGTGTAACTCTGTGAGATGAATTCAAACATCATAAAGCAGTTTCTCAGAACACTTTTTTCTTGTTTTTATCCAAGGATATTTCAGGCCTCAAGGCGCTCCCGTATTCTCATTGAAGATTTCGTGAAATGTGTTTAGGAAACTTCTCAACAAAATGTGAGATGTCGCTCTGTGAGATGAATTCACACATCACAAAGCAGTTCCTCAGAAGGCTTCTCTCAAGTTTTTATCTAAGAATATTTAATTTTTCACCGTAGGACTCAATGCCCTCAGAATAACCCATGGCAGATTCCAAAAAAACAGTATTAGCAAACTGCTCAATGTAATGAAAAGTGCATCTCTGTGAGATGAATACACTCATCACAAAGAAGTTTCTCATAAAGCTTTTTCTAGTTTTATCTGAGGATATTTGCTTTGTTACCATAAGCTTCAAAGTGATCCAAAATATCCCTTCTCAGATTCCACAAATACAGTGCTAGCAAAACTGCTCCTTGAAAGAGTATGTAACTCTGTGTGATGAATTCACAGATCACAAAGCAGTTTCTGAGAAAGCTTCTTTCTTTTTTTATCCGAGGATATTTCCTTTTTAAACACAGGCCTCAATGCGTTCCCGCATATCTCATTACAGATTCCGTGAAAACAGTGTTAGGAAACCTCTCAATAAAAGCAATGGTGTAACTCTATGAGATGAATTCACACATCACAAAGCAGTTTCTGAGAAGGCTCCTCTCCCATTTTTATCTGAGGATATTTCATTTCTCACCATAGGATTCTATGCTATCCAAGATATCACTTCTGAGATTCCACAAAAATGGTGATACCAAACTCCTCCATGAACGAATGGTGTAACTGTGTGAGATGAATTCACACCTCATAAAGCAGTTTCTCAGAAAGCTTTTTTCTAATTTTTATCTGAGGATATTTCCTTTGTCACCATAGATTTCAAAGCAATCCAAAACATCACTCTTAGATTCCACAAAAACAGTGTAGCCACCGGCTCCATGAAAGAGTGCTGTGACTCTCTGAGATGGATTCACAAATCACAACACAGTTTCTCAGAAAGTTTCTTTCTGGGTTTTCTCTGAGTATATTCCTTTGTCACCATAGGCTTCAGTGTTCAAAAATATCCCTTCTCAAACTCTGCAAAGACAGTGCTAGCAAACGGCTCCATGAAAGAGTAGTGTAACTCTGTGAGATGAATTCACATATCACAAGGCTGTTTCTCAGAAAGCTTCTTTCTTGTTTTTATCTGAGGATATTTCAGGCCTCAATGCACTCCCATGTATCTCATTGCAGATGCTGCAAAAACAGTGTTAACAAACTTCTCAATGAAAGCAGTGTTGTACTGACAGATGTCAGATGAATTCACACACCACCAAGCAGTTTCTGGGAAGGCTTCTTTCCAGCTTTTATCTGAAGATATTTCATTTTTGACCATGGGATTCAATGCTTTCCAGGATATCCCTTCAGTGATTCTACAGAAAGAGTACTCACAAATTCCTCAATGAAAGAGTGGTGTAAATTTGTGAGATGAATTCACATATCACAAAGCACTTTCTCAGATAGTTTCTTTCAAGTTTTTGTCTGAGGATATTTCCTTTGTCACCATAGCCTTCAAAGCAATCGAGAATATCCCTTCTCAGAGTCTACAAACACAGTGCTAGCAAACGACTCCATGAAAGAGCTGTGTAACACTGTGAGATGAATTCACACATCACAAAGCAGTTTCTCAGAAACCTTCTTTCTGGTTTTTATCTGAGGATATTTCCTTTGTCACCTTAGGTTTCAAAGTGATCCAAAATATCCCTTCTCAGATTCCACAAAAACCATGCTATCAAACGGATCCATGAAACAATAGTGTAATTCTGTGAGATGATTTCACATATTACAAAGCATTTTCTCAGAAAGCTTCTTTCTTGTTTTTATCTGAGGATATTTCAGGCCTCAATGTGTTCCCGTATATCTCATTGTGGATTCCGTGAAAATATTGTTAGGAAACTTCTCAAGGAAAAGAGTGGTGTAGCTCTGTGAGATGAATTCACACATCACAAAGCAGTTTCTCAGAAGGTTATCTCTAGTTTTTATCTAAGGATATTTAATTTTTCACCCTAAGACTCAAAGCCCTCGGAATATCCCATTGCAGATTCCACAAAAACAGTGTTAGCAAACTTCTCAATGTAATGAAAAGTGTATCTCTGTGAGATGAATACACTCATCACAAAGCAGTTTCTCATAAGCTTTTTCCAGTTTACACTGAGGATATTTCCTTTGTTACCATAGGCTTCAATACAATCCAAAATATCCCTTCTCAGATTCCACAAATACAGTTCAAGCAATCTACTCCTTGAAAGAGTACTGTAACTTTGTGTGATGAATTCACAAATCACAAAGCAGTTTCTCAGAAAGCTTCTTTCTTCTTTTTATCCAGGATATTTCTTTTTTACACATGGAACTCAATGTGCTCCCATATATCTCATTGCTGATCCTGTGAAAACTGTGTAAGCAAACCTTTCAATGTTAGCAATGGTGAAACTCTCTGTGATGAATTCACACATCACAAAGCAGTTTCTGAGAAGGCTTCTCTCCAGTTATTATCTGAGGATATTTCATTTCTCACCACAGGATTCTCTGCTATCCAAGATTTCACTTTTGAGATTCCACAGAACAGTGCTAGCAAACTCCTCCATGATAGAGTGGTGTAACTCTGTGAGACAAATTCACATATCACAAAGCAGTTTCTCAGAAAAATAATTTCTAGTTTTTATCTGAGGATATTTCCTTTGTCACCATAAGCATCATTGCACTAAGAAATACCCTATTGCATATTCCAAGAAAACAGTGTTAGCAAACTGTTCCATGAAGAGAACAGTGTAACTCTGTGAGATACATTCACACCTCACAATGCAGTTTCTCAGAAAGTCTCTTTCTAGTTTTTATCTAAGGATATTTCCTTTTTCACCATAGGCCTCAAAGTGCTCTCAAATATCCCTTTGCAGATTCCACAAGAACAATGTTATCAAACTGCCTCATGAAGATTAAGGTGTAACTCTGTGAAATGAATTTATACATCACAGTGAAGTTTCTCACAAAGCTTCCTTCCAGTTATTATCTGAGTATATTTCCTTGTCACTGTAGGCTTCAATGCTATCCAATATATCCCTGCTCAGATGTCCCAAAAACAGTGCTAACAAAGTGATGCATGGAAGAAATAATGTAACTCTGGGATATAAATTCACACATCCAAAGTAGTTTCTCAGAAAGCTTCTTTTCAGTTTTTACATGAGGATATTTCCTTTGTCACCATATTCTTCAAGGCACTCTCAAATATCCTAATGCAGATTCCCCGAAAACAGTGTCAGCAGACTGCTCAATGAAAAGAATGGTGTAACTCTGTGAGATGAAATAACCCACCACAAAACAGTTTCTCAGAAGGCTCCTTTCTGGTTTTAATCTCAGGATATTTCCCTTGTCACCATAAGCTTCATTGCACTAAGAAATATCCCATTGCAGATTCCAAGAAAACAGTGTTAGCAAATTGGTCAATGAGAAGAACAGTGTAACTCTGTGAGATGGATTAACACATCAGAAAGCAATTTCTCAGATACCTTCTTTCTAGTTTTTGCTAAGGATATTTCCTTTCTCACCATAGGCCTCAATGCGCTCCAAAATATTCCTTTGCAGATTCCACGAAAACAGTGTTAGAAAACGGCTTCATGAGAATAAGGTGTAATTATGCGAGATGAATACACACATCACAAAATAGTTTCTCAGAAAGCTTCTTTCTACTTTTTATCTGAGGATATTTCCTTTGTCAGCATAGGCTTCAATGCGATCCAAAATATCCCATCTCAGATTCCCTAAAAATAGTGTTAAAAAACTGCTCCATGTTAGGAAAGTGTAACTATGTGAGATGAATTCACACATCAGATATCAGATTCTCAGAAACCTTCTTTCTAGTTTTTCTCTGAGGATATTTCCTTTGTCACCATAAGCTTCAATGTGTTGCAAAATATAACTTTACGCATTCCAAGAAAACAGTGCTAACAAAGTGCTCAATGAAAAGAACACTGTAACTCTGTGAGATGTATTCACACATCACAAAACAGTTTCTCAGAAGGCTTCTTTTTGGTTTTTAACTGAGGATAATTCCTTTGTCACCTTAAGCTTCAATGCCTTCCTAAACCTCATATTGCATTTTTCACAAAATCAGTGTTAGCCAATTAATGTATGAGAAGAACACCATAACTCTGAGAGAGGAATTCACACATCCAAAGCAGTTTCTCAGAAAGTTTCTTTTCGGTTATATTCTGAGGATATTTCCTTTGTCACCATAGGCTTCAATGTGCTCCCAAATATCCTAATGCAGATTCCACAAAAACATGGATAGCAGACTGCTCAATGAAAAGAACGATATAATTCTGTGAGATGAAATAACCCATCACAAAACAGTCTCTCAGAAACCTTCTTTCTAGTTTGTCTCTGAGGATACTTCCTTTGTCACCATAGGCTTCAATGCACTCCAAAATATCCTAATGCAGATTCCACGAAAGAGTGTTAGAAGACTGCTCAATGAAAAGAACGATGTCACTCTGTGAGATGAAATAATCCATCACAATGCAGTTTCTCAGAAAGCTTCTTTGTTGTTTTTATCTGAGGATATTTCCTTTTTCACCATAGGCCTCAATACGCTAACAAATATACCCATGCAGATTCCATGAAAACAGTGTTAGCAAACAACTTCATGAAGAGAAAGGTGTAACTCTGTGGGATGAATTCACATATCACAAAGAAGTTTCTCAGAAAGATTGTTTCCAGTTTTTATCTGAGGATATTTCCTTTGTCACCATAAGCTTCACTGCACTAAGAAATATCCCATTGCAGATTCCAAAAAAAACAGTGTTAGCAAACTGCTCAATGAAAAGAACAGTGTAACTCTGTGAGATGCATTCACATGTCACAATGCAGTTTCTCAGAAAACTTCTTTCCATTTTTCATCTGAGGATGTTTCCTTTTACACCATAGGCCTCAATGCACTCCGAAATATCACTTTGAAGAGTCCATGAAAAAAGTATTAGCAAACTGCTTCATGAAGAGAAAGCAGAAACACTGTGAGATGAATTCACACATCACAAAGAAGTTTTTCAGAAAGCTTCTTTCCAGGTTCTATTGGAGTATATTCCCTTGTCACCATAGGCATCAATGTGATCCAAAATATCCCTTTCCAGATTCCCCCAAAAAGTGCTAACAAAGTGATCAATGAAAAGAATCATGTAACTCTGTGAGATGAAATCACACACCACAAAGAAGTTTCTCAGAAAGCTACTTTCTAGTTGTTATTTGAGGATATTTCATTTGTCAGCATAGGCTTCAATGTGATCCAAAATATCCCTTATCTGATTCTTCAAAAACAGTGACAACAAAATGCTCCATGAAAGGAATGTGTAACCCTGTCAGATGAATTCACACATCGCAAAGAAGTTTCTCAGAAACTTTCTTTCTAGTTTGTCTCTTAGAGTATTTCCTTTGTCACCATAAGCTTCAATGCACTCTGAAATATCCCTTTGGGGATTCCTAGAAATCACTGTTAGCAGACTGCTAAATAAAAAGAACATTATAACTCTGTGAGATGCATTCACACATCACAAAGCAGTTTCTCAGAAGGTTTCTTTTTGGTTTTTATCTGAGGATATTTCCTTTGTCACCATCTGCTTCAAAGCGATCCAAAATATCCCTTCTCAGATTCCCCCAAAACAGTGCTAGCAAAGTGATCCAAGAAAAGAATCATGTAACTCTGTGAGATGAATTCACACATTCAAAGCAGTTTCTCTGAAAGCTTCTTTTCACTATTTATCTGAGTTTATTTCTTTTGTCACCATTAGCTTCAATATGCTCTGAAATATCCCTTGTGGACTCCAAGGAAACAGTGTTAGCAGATTCCTCAATGAAAAGAAAACTGTAACTCTGTGAGATGAATTAACCCATCACAAAGCAGTTTCTCGGAAAGATTCTTTCTAGTTTTTATCTGAGGATATTTCTTTTGTCATCCTAAGCTTCATTGCACTAAGAAATATCCCATTGCAGATTCCAAGAAAACAGTGTTAGCAACCTGATCAATGAAAAGAACAGTGTAACTGTGTGAGATGCATTCACACATCAGAATGCAGTTTCTCAGAAAACTTTTTTCTAGTTTTTATCTGAGGATATTTAATCTGTCGGTGTAGGATAGCATGCGATCCAAAATGTCCCTTCTTCGTTTCCCCAGAAACAGTGATCACAAACTGCTCCATGAAAGGACAATGTAACTCTGGGAGATGAATTCACACATCAGAAAGCAGTTTCACAGAAACCTTCTTTCCAGTTATTATCTGAGGATATTCCTTTGTCACCATAACCATCATTGTGCTAAGAAATAACCCATACAAATTATAAGAAAACAGTGTTAGGCATCATGTCCACGAAAATAACAGTGTAACTCTGTGAGATGCATTCACACATCACAATGCAGTTTCTCAGAAAGCTTCTTTCTAGTTTTTATCTGAGGATATTTCCTTTTTCAATATACGCCCCAAAGTGCTCTCAAATATCCCTTTGCAGATTACACGAAAAGAGTGTTAGCAAAGAGCTCCATGAAAAGAAAGGTGCAACTCTGTGAGATGAATTCACACATCACAAAGGACTTTCTCAGAAAGCTTCTTTCCATTTTTTTTATCTCGGAATATTTCCTTGTCACCATAGGATTCAAATGCGATCCAAAGTATCCTTTCTCAGATTCGTCAAAAACAGTGCTCACAAAGTGATCCACGAAAAGAATCATGTAACTCTGTGAGATGAATTCACACAACCAAAGCAGGTTCTCAGAAAGCTTCTTTTTGATTTTTATCTGAGGATATTTCCTTTGTCCCCATGGGCTTCAATGCACTCCCAAATATTCTAATGCAGATTCCACGAAAGCAGTGTTAACAGACTGCTAAATGAAAAAAAAACGGTGTACCTCTGTGAGATGAATTAACCCATCACAAAGCAGTTTCTCACAAAGCTTCTTTCCAGATTTTATCTGAGGATATTTCCTTTGTCACCATAATCTTCATTGTGCTGAGAAATATCCCATTGCAGATTTCAAGAAAACAGTGTTACAAACCTGCTCAGTGAAAAGAACAGTGTAACACTGTGAGATGCATTCACACATCACAAAGCACTTTCTCAGAAAGCTTCTTTCTAATTTTTACCTGAGTATATTTTTTTCACCATAGGCCTGAAAGTAGTCCCAAATATCATGTTGCAGATTCAAAGAAAAGAGTGTTAGCAAACGGCTTCTTGAATAGAAAGGTGTAACTCTGTGAGATGAATTCAGCCATCACAAAGAAGTTTCCCAGAAAGCTTCTTTCCACTTTTTATCTGAGGTTATTTCCTTGTCACCATAGGCTTCAATGCAATCCAAATATCCTTTCTCAGATTCCCCAAAAACAGTGCTAATAATCTGATCCATGAAAAGAATCGTGTAACTCTGTGAGATGAATTCACACATTCAAAGCAGTTTTTCAGAAAGCTTCTTTTCAGTGTTTAACTGAGGATATTTCCTTTGTCACCATAGGCTTCAATGCATTTCCAAACATCCTAATGCAGATTCCATGAGAGCAGTGTAAGCAGATTGCTGTATGAAACAACCATTGTAAATCTGTGATGTGAATTAACCCATCGAAAAGCAGTTTCTCAGAAAGCTTCTTTCTAGTTTTTATCTGAGGATATTTTCTTTTTCACTATAGGCCATAAAGTGCTGCCAAATACCCCTTGGCTGATTCCACGAAAACAGTGTTAGCAAACTACTCCATGAAAAGAAAGGTGTAACTCTGTGATATGAATTCACTAATCACAAATAACTTTCTCAGAAAACTTCTTTCCAGGTTTTATCTGAGAATATTTCCTTTTTCACCATAGGCCTCAATGTGCTCCCAAATATCACTTTGCAGAATCCACGAAAACAGTGTTAGCAAATTGTTTCATGAAGAGAAAGGTGGAACTCTGTGAGATGAATTCACACATCACAAAGAAGTTTCTCAGAGAGCCTCTTTCTAGTTTTTATTTGAGGATATTTCCTTTGTCAGCATTGACTTCAATGCGATACAAAATATCCCTTCTCAGATTCCCCAAAAACAGTGGTGACAGACTGCTCCATGAAACAAAAGTGTAACACTGTGAGGTGAATTAGCACATCACAAAGTGGTTTCTCAGAAAGTTTATTTTTGCTTTTATCTGAGGATATTTTCTTTGTAAACATAGGCTTCAATATGCTGACAAACATCCCTTTTCAGATTGCACGAAAACAGTGTGAGCAAACTGCTCAATGGAAAGTACTGTGTAACACTGTAAGATAAATTCACACATCACAAAACAGTTTCTCAGAAAGATTCTTCCTTGTTTTTATCTGAGGAAATTTCTTTTTTCACTATAAGCCTCAATGTGCTCCCAAATATCCCTTTGCAGGTTAAACGAAAACAGTTTTAGCAAACTGCTTCATGATAAGAAAGATGTAAATCTGTTAGATGAATTCACACATCACCAGCAATTTTCTCAGAAAGCTTCTCTCTAGTTTTTATCTGACGATATTTCCTTTATCACCTTATACTTCAATGCAATACAAAATATCCCTTCTCAGATTCCCCAAAAAGAGTGCTATTGAACTTCTGCATGAAAACAATGGTGTAACTCTGTGAGATGAACTCAGACGTCACAAAGCAGTTTCTCAGAAAGGTTCTTTCTAGTTTTAATCTGAGGATATTTTCTTTTTCATTGTAGGCCTCAATGCACTCAGAAATATCCCTTTGCAGATTCCAGGGAAACAGTGTTTGCAAACTGCTCCATGAAAATAAAGGAGTAATTCTGTGAGATGAATTAACACATGAGAAAGTACTTTCTCAGAAAGCTTCTTTCTAGTTTTTATCTGAGGTTATTTCTTTTGTCATCATAGGCTTCAATATGATACAAAATATCCCTTTTCATATATCCCAAAAACACTGCTACCAAGATGGCAATTGCAAAGGACCGTATAACACTTTGAGAGGAATTAAAACATCACAAAGCGGTGTCTCAGAAAGCTTTTCTCTAGTTTTAATATGATGATATTTCCTTTGTCACCATAAGCTTCAATGCGATCCGAAGTATCCCATTGCAGATTCCAAGAAAACAGTGTTTGCAAACTGTTCAATGGAAAGGACAATGTCACTCTGTGAAACGAATTCACACATCACAATGCAGTTTCTCAGAAAGCTTCTTTCTAGTTTTTGTCTGAGGATATTTCCTTTTTTCACCTTAAGCCTCAATGTGCTCCCAAACATTCCTTTGCAGAAACCTCTTAAACAGTGTTAGTGAACTACTCTTTAGAAAGAAAGGTGTAACTCTTTGAGACGAATTAACACGTCAGAAAGAAGATTTCCAGAAACCTTCTTTCTAGTTTTTACCTGAGGATATTTCCTTTGTCACCATAGGTTCAATGCGATCCAAAATATTCCTTCTCAGATTACCCAGAAACAGTGCTACCAAACTGATCCATGAAAAGGATCATGTAACCCTGTTAGATAAATTAACACATCACAAATCGGTTTCTCAGAAAGCTTTTTCTACTTTTTATATGATGGTATTTCTGTTGTCACTAAAAGCTTCAATGCGCTACAAAATAGCCCTTTGAAGATTCCAAGAAAACTGTGTTAGCACACTGCTCTATGAAAGCAACAGTGTAACTCTGTGAGACTGGTTCACTCAACACAAAGCAGTTTCTGAGAAAACTTCTTTTTGGTTTTTATCTGAGGATATTTCCTTTGTCTTCATAGGCTTCAATGCGCTCCCAAATATCCTATTACAGATTCCATGAAAAGAGTGTTACAAACTTCTCAATTAAAAGAACAGTGTATCTCTGTGATATGAATTCACACATCACAAAGGAGTTTCTCAGAATGATTCTTTCTAGTTTTTTTCTGAGAATATTTCCTTTCTCATCATAGGCCTCAATGCACTCCCAAATATCCCTTTTCAAATTCCACGAAAACAGTGTAAGCGAACTGCTAAATGAAAAGAAAGGTATAACTCTGTGAGATGAATTTACACATCACAAAGAACTTTCGCAGAAAGCTACTTTCTAGTTATTATCTGATGGCATTTCCTTTCTCAACTTACAGTTCAATGCGGTCTAGAATATCCCTTCTCAGATTCACCAAAATCTGGAGCTACCAAACCACTCCATGAAAAGAATCATGTAACTGTGTGAGATGAATTAACACATCAGAAAGAGGTTTCTCAGAAAGCTTCTTTCTAGTTTTTATATGAGGATATATCCTTTGTCACCATAAGCTTCAATATGCTCCAAAATATCAGAATGCAGATTCCAAGACAACAGTGTAAGCAACTGCTCAATGCAAAGAACAGTGTGCCTGTGAGGTGAATTCACACATCACAAAGCAGTTTCTCTGAAATCTTCTTTCTAGTTTTTATCTGAGGATATCTCCTTTTTCACCATTGGTCTCAATGCACCCAAATATCCCTTTACAAATTCCATGAAAACAATGCTGGTAAACACCTCCATTTAAAAAATCGTGTAACTCTGTGAGATAAATTCCTGCATAACAGAGAAGTTTCTCAGAAAGCTTCTTTCTGGTTTTTCTCTGAGGGTATTTCCTTTGTTACCCTTGACTTCAATACAATCCAACATGTACCTTCTCAGATTCCCCAAAAGCAGTGCTACCAAACTGCTCCATGAATAGAATGGTGTTATCCAGTGAGTTGAATTCAAACATCACAAAACTGTTTTTCAGAGAGCTGCTTTCTAATTTTTATCTGAGGATGATTCCTTTTTCACCATTTGCCTCAAGGTACTGATGAATATCCCATGGTATATTCCCCCCAAAAAAGTGTTAACAAACTTCTCAACGAAAAGTACAGTGTAATTCTGTGAGATGAATTCACACATCACAAAGAGTTTTCTTTGACAGTTTATTTCTAGATTTTAACTGAGGATATTTTCTTTGTTACCATAGGCTTCAATGTGATACAAAATATCCCTTCTCAGATTAACTAAAAACAGTGCTACCGAACTGCTCCCTGGGGAAAATCATGTAACTCTGTGAGATGAATTCACAAATAACAAAGCAGTTTCTCAGAAAGGTTCTTTCTAGTTTTTGTCTGAGGATATTTCCTTTTTCACCATTTGCCTCAAGATGCTAGTGAATATCACTTTGCAGATCCCACGAAAACAGTGTTAGGAAACAGCTCCATGAAAAGAAAGGTGTAAACCTGTAAAATGAATTCACACATCACGAAGCAGTTTCTCAGAAAGTTATTTTTGGTTTATGTCTGAGAATATTTCTTTTTCTCCATAAGCTTCAATGCTCTCTGTAATATCCCAATGCAGTTTCCAAGAAAACAGTGTTAGCAAACTGCTCAATGAAATGAACAGTGTAACTCTGTGAGATGAATTCACATATCACAAAGCAGTTTCTCATAAAGTTTCTTTCTAGTTTTCATCTGAAGATATTTCCCTTTTCACTATAGGCCTCAATACACTCTCAAATATCCCTTTGCAGATTCCATGAAAACAATGTTAGCAAAGTACTCTATGAAAAGAAAGGTGTAACTCTGTGAGATGAATTCACACATCACAAAGAACTTTGTTAGAAATCCTCTTTCCAGTTTTTATCTGAGAATATTTCCTTTGTCACCATACTTCTTTGTGATCCAAAATATTCCTTCTCAGATTCCTCAAAAACAGTGCTACCAAACTGATGCATGAAAAGAATCTTGTAACTCTGTGAGATGAATTAAGACATCACAAAGCGTTTTCTCAGAAAGCTTCTTTCTAGTTTTTGTCTGAGGATATTTCCTTCTCCACCATAAGCTTCAAAGCGCTCTGAAATATTCCATTGCATATTCCACAAAAACAGTGTTAGCAATCTGCTACATGAAAAGAACAGCGCAACTCTGTGAAATGAATTCAAACATCACAAACAACTTTCTCAGAAAGCTTCTTTCTAGTTTTTATCTGAGGATATTTCCTGTTTCACCATTTGCCTCAATGTGCTCATGAATATCCCTTTGCAGGTGCCAGGAAAATAGTGTTAGCACACTGCTCCATATGAAGAAACGTGTAAATCTGTGAGATGAATTCACACATTGCAAAACAGTTTCTCAGAAAGCTTCTTTTTGGTTTTTGTCAGAGGATATTTCCTTTTTCACCAGAGGCTTCAATGCTCTCCCAAATATCCTATTGCAGATTCCATGAAAACAATGTTATCAGACTGCTCAATGAAAACCACCGTGTTACTCTGTGAGTGAAGAAGCTTCTCAGAAATCCTCTTTCTAATGTTTAATTGAGGATATTTCCTTTGTCACCATAAGCTTCAATGTGACCCAAAATATTCCTTCTCAGATTGCCCCAAAACAGTGCTACCAAACTGTTACATAAAAAGAATGGTGTAACTCTGTGAGATGAATTCACATATCCCAAAGGTGTTTCTCAGAAAACTTTTTCTAGTTTTTATCTGAGTATATTTCCCTTTTCACCATATTAATCAATGTGCTCCCCAATATCCTATAACCCATTAATCGAAAAAAGTGTTAGCAAACTTCTCATTGAAAAGAACGGTGTAATTCTGTGACATGAGTCCACACATCACAGAGCAGTTTCACAGAAAGCTTCTTTTTAGACATTTATCTGTGGATATTTCCTTTGTCACCATAGGCTTCGATGCACTCCCAAATATCCTATTGCAGATTGCATGAAAACTGTGATATCATACTGCTCAATGAAAAGAATGGTGAAACATTGTAAGATGAATTCATACATCACAAAGCTGTTTTTCAGAAGGCTTCTTTCTAGTTTTTATCTGAGGAAAGTTCATTTTTTTCTATAGGCATCAAAGGGCTCCTGAATATCCCATTGTAGAGTCCATAAAAACAGTGTTAGCAAACTGCTCCAGGAAAAGAAAGGTGTTACTCTGTGAGATGAATTCACACATCACAAAGAGCTTTCCCAGATAGCTTCTTTCTAGTATTTATCTGAGGATATTTGATTTGTCAACATAGGCTTCAAAGCGATCCAAAATATCCCTTCTCACATTCCCCAAAAACACTGCTAAGAAACTGTTCCATGAAGAAAATCGTGAAACTCTGTGAGATGAATTAACACAACAGAAAGTGATTTCTCAGAAAGCTTTTTTCTAGTTTTTATATGAGGATATTTCCTTTGTCACCATATGTCTCAAAGCACTCTCATTATCCATTTGCAGATTCCAAGAAAACAGTGTTGTCAGACTGCCCAATGAAAAGAACAGTGTAACTTTGTGAGATGAATTCACACATCACAAAGCAGTTTCTCAGTAAGTTTCTTTCTAATTTATTCTACTTCGTCACCATAGGCTTCAATGCAATCGAAAATATCCCTTCTCAGTGTCCCCACAAACAGTGCTACCAAACTGCTCCATGAAAAGAATCATGTAACTCTGTGAGATGAATTCACAAATCACATAGCAGATTCTCAGGAAGCTTCTTTCTAGTTTTTCTCTGAGGATATTTCCTCTGTCACCATAGTCTTTAATGCGATCTGAAATATCCCATTGGAGATACCATGAAAACAGTATAAGCAAACTGCTCAATGAAAAGAACAGTGTAACTCTGTGAGATAAATTCACACATTTCAAAGCAGTCTCTCAGAAAGCTTTCTTTTGGATTTGTCTGAAGATATTTCCTTTGTCACCATAGGCTTCAATGACATCCCAAATATCCTGTTGCAGTTTCCAGGAATACAGAGTTATCAAACTACTACATAGAGAAAATGGTCTACATCTTTGAGCTGAATTCACAAATCACAAAGAACTTTCTCAGAAAATTTCTTTGTAATTTTTGTCTGAGGATATTTCTTTTGTCACCATATGCTTTACTGTGATCCAAACTATCCCTTCTCAGATTCCCCAAAAACAGGGCTACCAAACTGATTCATGAAAACAATCATGTAACTCTATTAGATGAAATCACAAATCACAAAGCTGTTTGTAAGGAAGATTCTTTCTAGGTTTTATCTGAGGATATTTTCCTTGTCATCATGGACCTCAATGTGCTCCCAAATATCCTATTGCAGATTCCATGAAAACAGTGTTATGCAACTGCTCAATGAAAAGTACAGTGTAACTTTGTGAGATCAATTCACATATCACAAGGCAGTTACTCAGAAAGCATCTTTCTAGTTTTGATCTGAGGGTGTTTCCTTTTTTACCCTAGGCCTCAAAGCTCTCCCAATTATCCCATTGCAGATTCAATGACAACAGTGTTAGCAAACTGCTCAATGGAAAGAAAGGTGTAACTCTGTGAGATGAATTCACAAATCACGAAGCAGATGCACAGAAGGCTTCTTTCTAGTTTTCGTCTGAGGATATTTATTTTGTCACCATAGGCTTCAATGCACTCCCAAATATCCTACCGCAGGTTTGACAAATACAGTGTTTTCAAACTGCTCAATGAAAAGAATGGTGTAAGCATGGAAGATGAGTTCACACATCACAAAGAATTTTCTCAGAAAGCTTTTTTCTAGTTTTAATCTGAGTATATTTCCTTTCACATATGCTTTGATGCAATCCCAAATATCCCTTCTCAGATTCTCCAAAAAGAGTGCTACCTAAATGATCCAAGAGAAGAATTGTGTAACACTCTGAGATGAATTCACAAATCACAAAGCAGTTTCTCAGAAAGATTCTTTCTAGTTTTTGTCTGAGGATATTTCCTTTGTCACCATAAGCTTCAATGCGCTCCAAAAAGTCCCATTGCAGATTCCACAAAAACAGTGTTATCAATCTGGCCAATGAAAGGTATGGTGTAACTCTGTGAGATGAATTCACAAGGCACAAACCAGTTTCTCACAAAGCTTCTTTCTAATTTTTATACGAAGACATTTGTTTTGTCACCATGAGCTTCAATGCACTCCAAAATATCCGTTTGCAGATTCCAAGAAAACAGTGTTAACAAACTGCTCAATGAAAATAACATTGTAACTCTCTGAGATGAGTTCACACCTCAAAAAGCAGTTTCTGAGAAAGATCCTTTCTAGCCTTTATGTGTGCATATTTGCTTTTTCACCTTAGAACCCAATGCATTCCCAAATATCCCTTTACAGATTCCATGAAAGCAGTGTTATCAAACTGCTCCATGAATAGAAAAGTGTAACTCTGTGAAATGAAATCACAAATCATGAGGAAGATTCTCAGAAAGCTTCTTTCTAGTTTTGATCTGAAGATATTTTCTTTGTCACCATAGGCTTCAATGTGATCAAAATTATCCCATCACAGATTCCCCCAAAACAGTGCTACCAAACTGTGCAATATAAAGAATCATGTAACCCTGTGACATGAATTCACAAATCACAATGCAGTTTCTCAGAAAGCTTCCTTCTAGTTTATCTCTGAGGATATTTCTTTTCTCATCATAAGCCTCAATGCGCTCGTGATATACCTTTGAAGATTCCAAGAATATAGTTTTAGCAAACTGCTCCATGAAAAGAAAGTGTAAATCTGTGAGATGCATTCACACATCACAAAGCAGTTTCTCAGAAAGATTATTTCTACTTTTTATCTAACGATATTTCTTTTTTTCACCATAGGCCTCAATTCGCTCCCAAATATCCATTTGTTGATTCCACAAAAACAGTGTTAGCAAACTGCTCCATTTAAAAGAAAGGTGTTACTCTGTGAGATTAATACACACACCACAAAGAAGTTTCTCAGGAAGATTATTTCTGGTTTTTATCTGAGGATATTTCCTTTGTCTCCATAGGCTTCAATGTGATCCAAAATATCTCTTCTCAGATTCCCCTAGAACAGTGCTACCAAGCTGCTCCTGTAAAAGAAATGTGTAACTCCTTCAGTTAAATTCACAAATCACAAAGTAGTTTCTCAGAAGCTTTTCTTCTATTTTTTGTGGGATGATATATATTCTTTGTTACCATAAGCTTCAATGCACTCCGAAATATCCCATTGCACATTCCAAGAAAACAGTTTTAGAAAACTGCTCAATGAAAACAACAGTGTTACACTGTGAGATGAATTCACACATCACAAAGAAGTTTCTCAGAAAGCTTCTTTCTAATTTTTATCTAATTATATATCCTTTATCACCATAATATTCAATGTGATATAAAATATCCCTTTACAGATTCCCCAAAAGCAGTGCTACCAAAGTACTCAATAAAAGAAAGGTGGAACTTCTCTGAGATGAATTCACAAATTAAAAAGTAGTTTGTCAAAAATCTGCAATGGTATGGTTTCGAGCGCATTGATGCTTATGGTGACAAAAGAAATATCCTCATGTAAAAATTAGAAAGAAGGTTTCTGAGAAACTGCTTTGTGATGTGTTAGTTTATCTCACAGAGTCACACGATTCTTTTCATAAATCAGTTTGATAGCACTGTTTTTGGGGAATCTGAGAAGGGATAATTTCGACTGCTTTGAAGCCTATGGTGACAAAGGAATTATCCTCAGATAAAATCTAGAAAGAAGCTTTCTGAGAAACTGCTTTGTGATGTGTGAATTCATCTTATAGAGTTACACTTTTCTTTTCATGGAGCAGTTTGTTGGCATTGTTTTGGGGGAATCTGAGAAGGGATATTTTGGATTGCCTTGAAGCTTATGGTGACAACGGAAATATCCTCAGATAAAAACTAGAAAAACGCTCTCTGAGAAAATTCCTTGTGATCTGTGAATTCTTCCCATACAGTTACACCTTTCTTTTCGTGGAGCAGTTTGCTAACACTGTTTTCATGGAATCTGCAAACGGATATTTGGGAGCACATTGAGGCCTATAGTGAACAAGGAAATATTCTCAGATAAAAGTATGAAGAAGCTTTCTGAGAAACTGCTTTGTGATGTGTGGAATCACCTCACATAGTTGCACGATTCTTTTCTTGTATCAGTTGGCAGCACTGTTTTTGGGAAATCTGAGAAGGATATCTTTGATTGCATCAAATTCTATGTTGACAGAGGAAATATACTCAGATAAAAGCTGGAAAGAATCTTTCAGAGAAACTGCCTTGTGATGTGTGTATTCATCTCACAGAGTAGCACTTTTTTTTTCTTGGAGTAGTTTGGTAAAAGTGTTTTCGTGGAATCTTCAATAGGATATTTGGAAGCACATTGAAGCTTATGGTGACAAAGGAAATATCCTCAGATAAAAACTAGAAAGAAGCTTTATGAGAAACTGCTTTCTAATGTCTGAATTCATCTCAGAGAGGTACAATGTTGTTTTCATTGAGCAGTTTGTGAACACTGTTTTCTTGGAATCTGCAATCAGATTGGATATTTTGGAGTGCATTGAAGCTTATGGTGACAGAGGAAATATTCTCTTACGAAAACTAGAAAGAAGCTTTCTGAGAAACTGCTTTGTGATGTTATAATTCATCTAACAGAGTTACACGATTATTTTCATGGATCATTTTGGTAGCATTGTTTTTGGGGAATCTGCAATAGGATATTTGGGAGTGAATTGAGTCCTATGGTGACAAGGGAAATATTGTCAGAAAAAAAAAAACAAAAAGTAACTTTTTGGGAAACCACTTTGTGATGTGTGAATTCCTCTCAGAGATTTACACCTTTATTTTCATGGAGCTCTTTGCTAACACTATTTTTGTGGGTTCTGCAAAGAGATATTCATGAGTGCATTGAGGCCTTTTTTGGAAAGCAATAATATCCTCAGACTAAAACTAGAAAGAAGCTTTATGAGAAACTTTTTTGTGATGTGTGAATTCATTTCAGGGAGTTACAATGTTGTTTTCACTGAGTGGTTTACAAACACTGTTTTCTTGGAATCTACAATCAGATCAGATATTTCGGAGTGCATTTAAGCTTATGGAGACAAAGGAAATATCCTCATATAAAAACAAGAAAGAAGCCTTCTGAGAAACCACTTTGTGATGTATTAATTGATCTCACAGAGTTACATGATTCTTTTCATGTATGAGTTTTGTAGCACTGTTTTTGAGGAATGTGCAGTATGATATTTGGGAGCGCATTGAAGCATATGGTGAGAAAGGAATTATCCTCAGACAAAAACCAAAAAGAAACTTTCTGAGAAACTACTTTGTGATGTGTGAATTCATCTCAGAGATTTACACCTTTCTTTTCATGGAGCAGTTTGCTAAAACTATTTTCGTGGAATCTCCAAAGGGATATTTGCAAGCACATTGAGACCTATTTTGAAAAAGGAAATATCCTCACACAAAAACTAGAAAGAAGCTTTCTGAGAAACTGCTTTTTGATGTGTCAATTTATCTCAGAGAGTTACACAGTTCTTTTAATTGAGCAGTTTGCTAACACTGTTTTTTCGGATCTGTAATGAGACATTTCTTAGCGCATTGAAGCATACAGTGACAAAGGAAATATCCTCTGACAAAAACTAGGAAGAAGCTTTCTGAGTGACTGCTTTCTAATTTGTGAATTCATTTCACAGAGTTACATGATTCTTTTCATGGAGAAGTTTGTTAGCACTGTTCTTGGGGAATCTGAAAAGGAATATTTTGGATCGGGTTGAAGCCCATGCTGACAAAGGAAATATCCTTAGTAAAAATCAGAAAGAAGCTTTCTGAGAAAGTTCCTTGTGATGTGTGAATTCACCTCACAGAGTTATAACTTGCTTTTCATGGAGAAGTATACTAACACTGTTTTTGTGGAACCTGCAAAGGGATATTTGGGAGCACATTGAGGAATATAGAGAAAAAGGAAATATCCTCAGCTAAATAATAGAAAGAAGCTTTCTGAGAATCTACTTTGTGATGTGTGAATTCATCTCACCGAGTTACACCATTCTTGTTGTAGAGCAGTTTGCTAACCCTGTTTTGTGGAATCTGCAATAGGATGTTTGGGAGTGCATTGAAGACTATGGTGACAAAGGATATATTCCCAGTTAAAAACCAAAAAGAAGCCTACAGAGGAAATGCTTTGTGATGTGTGAATTCACCTCACAGATTTACACTGTTCTTTTCATTGAGCAGTTTGCTAACACTGTTTTCTTGTAATCTGCAATGGGATATTTCAGAGCGCATTAAACCTTATGGTGACAAAGGAAATATACACATATAAAAACTAGAAAGAAGCTTTCTGAGAAGCTGCTTTGTTATGTGTTAGTCCTGCTCACAGAGTTACATGGTTATTTTCATGAATCAGTTTGGTAACAAGGTTTTTTGGGAGTCTGAGAAGTAATATATTAGAACTCAGTGAAGCCTATGGTGACAAAGAAAATATCCTCAGGTAAAAACCAAAGAGAACTTTCTGAGAAACTGCTTTGAGATTTGTGAATTCATCTCACAGTTTTACACTGTGCTTTTCATTAAGCAGTTACTTACCACTGCTTTCTTGGAATCTTCATTGGGATATTATGGAGTGCACTGAGTCCTATGGTGAAAAAGGAAATATCCTTTGTCAACATAAGCTTCAATGCACTCTGAAACATCCTATTGCAGATTTCAACAAAACAGTGTTATCAAACTGATCAATGAAAAGAACTGTGTAACTCTGTGAGATGAATTCACGCATCACAAAGCAGTTTCTCATAAAGCTTCTTTCTAGTTTTTATCTGAGGATATTTCCTTTGTCACCCTAGGCTTCAATGCAATCCAAAATATCCCTTCTGAGATTCCCCAAAAACAGTGCTACCAAACT
Source organism: Trachypithecus francoisi (assembly GCF_009764315.1). NCBI lineage: Eukaryota > Metazoa > Chordata > Mammalia > Primates > Cercopithecidae > Trachypithecus > Trachypithecus francoisi. The sequence goes on along the minus strand of NW_022680891.1, from coordinate 21,924 downwards.
GCTCCATGGAAAGAATCATGCAACTCTGTGAGAGGAATTATTACATCACAAAGCGGTTTCTCAGAAAGCTTCTTTCTTGCATTAATATGGTATTTCCTTTGTCATCACAAGGTTCAATGTGCTCCAAAATATCCCATTTTAGATACCAATAAAACAGAGTTAGCAAACTGCTCATGATAAGAACAGTGTAACTCGGTGAGATGAATTCACACATCACAAAGCAGTTTCTCTGAAGGCTTCTTTTTGGTTTTTAACTGAGAATATATCCTTTGTCACCATAGTCTTCAATGCGCTCCCAAACATCCTATTGCAGATTCCACAAAAACAGTGTTAACAGACTGCTCAATGAAAACAACATTGTAACTCTCTGAGATGAATTCACACATCACAAAGAACTTTCTCAGAAAGCTTCTTTCTAGTTTCAGTCTGAGGATATTTTTGTTTTTCAAAAAAGACCTCAATGCACTCATGAATATCCCTTTGCAGATCCCACGAAAATAGTGTTAGGAAACAGCTCCATGAAAATAAATGTGTAAATCTCTGAGAGGAATTCACACATCACAAAGCAGTTTCTCAAAATTTTTTTTTTCTGAGTATATTTCTTTTGTCACCATAGGCTTCAATTCACTCCCAAATATCATTTTTTATTTTTTATTTCTATTTTTTAAAATTTTTTAATTTTTTTATTTTTATTATACTTTAAGCTCTAGGGTACATGTGCATAACATGCAGGTTTGTTACATATGTATACTTGTGCCATGTTGGTGTGCTGCACCCATCAACTCATCAGCACCCATCAACTCGTCATTTACATCAGATATAACTCCCAATGCCATCCCTCCCCTGTCCCCTCTTCCCATGATAGGCCCCGGTGTGTGATGTTCCCCTTCCTGAGTCCAAGTCATCTCATTGTTCAGTTCCCACCTATGAGTGAGAATATGCAGTGTTTGGTTTTCCGTTCTTGTGATAGTTTGCTAAGAATGATGGTTTCCAGCTGCATCCATGTCCCTACAAAGGACACAAACTCTTCCTTTTTTATGGCTGCATAGTATTCCATGGTGTACATGTGCCACATTTTCTTAATCCAGTTTGTCACTGATGGACATTTGCACTGCCAAATATCCTATTGCAGATTCCCCAAAAACAGTGCTACCAAACTGATCCACTGATCCATGAAAACAATCGTGTAACTTGGTTAGATGAATTATCACATCACAAACCGGTTTCCCAGAATGTTTCTTTCTAGTTTTTATAAGAGAATATTTTCTTTGTCACCATAAGCTTCAATGCACTCTGAAATATCTGATCCGATTGCAGATTCCAAGAAAACAGTGTTCACAAACTGTGCAATGAAAACAACATTGTACCTCTCTGAGATGAATTCAGACATTAGAAAGCACTTTCTCAGAAAGCTTCTTTCTAGTTTTTATCTGAGGATATTTCCTTTGTCACTACAGGCTTCAATGCAATTCAAAATATTCCTTCTCAAGTTCCCCAAAAACAGTACTCCCACACTGCTTCATGAAAATTGTGGTGTAACTCTGTGAGATGAATTCTCACATGACAAAAATGTTTCTCAGAAGGCTTCTTTCTAGTTTTTATCTGAGGATGTTTCCTATTTCACCATATTCCTCAATGCATCTCTGATTATCCTTTTGCAGATATCACGAAAACAGTTTTAGCAACCTGCTCCAAGAAAAGAATTGTGCTACTCTGTGAGATGAATACTCACATCACAAAGCAGTTTCTTGGAAAGGTTCTATCTAGTTTTTAACTGAGAATATCCACTTTGTCACCATAGGCTACAATGCGACCCAATATAGCCCTTCTCAGATTCTCCAAAAACAGTGCTGCCAAGATGCTCCATATAAAGAATTGTGTAAATCTGTGAGATGAATTCACAAATCAGAAAGCAGTTTCATAGAAAGCTTCTTTCTAATTTTTGTCTGAGGATATTTACTTTTTCACCACCAGCCTCATTGTGCTCATGAATAACCCTTTGAAGATTCCATGAAAATAGTGTTAGGAAATTGCTCCGTGAAAAGAAAAGTGTAAATCTGTGAGATGAATTCACACAACATAAATCAGTTTCTCAGAAAGCTTCTTTTTGGTTTTTTTGTCTGAGGATAATTCCTTTGTCACCATAGGCTTCAACGCGCTCCAAAACATACTATTGCAGATTCCACGAAAACAGTTTTACCAGACTGCTCCAAGAAAAGCATCGTGCTACTCTGTGAGATGAATACACACACCACAAAGCAGTTTCTCAGAAAGCTTCTTTCTAGTTTTTATCTGAGGATATTTTCTTTTTCACCATAGGCTTCAATCCGATCCAAAATATCCCTTCTCAGATTCCTCACAAACAGTGCTACTAAACTGCTCCACGAAAAGAATGGTGTAAATCTGTGAGATGAATTCACAAATCACAAAGCAGTTTCACAGAAAGCTTCTTTCTACTTTTTATATGATGATATTCCCTTTGTCACCATAGGCTTCACTAGGCTCTGAGATATCCAATTGCAGATTCTAAGAAAACAGTGTTAGCACACTGTTCACTGTTCAATGAAAACAACAACATTGTAACTCTCCAAGATGAATTCTCACATCACAAACAAGTTTCTCAGAAAGATTCTTTCTGGTTTTTGTCTGAGGATATTTCCTTTCTATCCATAAGCTTAAATGTGCCCTGAAATATCCCATTGCAGATCCCAAGAAAGGAGTGTAAGCAAACTTCTCAATGAAAAGAACAGTGTAACTCTGAGATGAATTCACACATCACAAATCAGCTTCTCAGAAAGCTTCTTTCTAGATTTGTCTGAGGATATTTCCTTTTTCACCATAGGCCTCAATGAGCTCGCGAATATCCCTTTGCAGATGACACGAAAATAGTGTTAGCAAACTTCTCAATGAAAAGAACGGTTAACTCTGTGAGATGAATTCACACATCACAAAGCAGATTCTCAGAAAGATTTTTGCTTCTTATCTAAGGATATTGCCTTTGCTACCACAGGCTTCAATGCGATCCAAAATATCCCTTCTCCAATCCCCAAAAACGGTGGTACCAAACTGTTCCATTAATAGAATGGTATAACTCTGTGAGATGAATTCACATCAAAAACCTGTTTCTGAGAAAACATATCAAAGCTGTTTATCCAATAGCTTCTCTACAGTTTTTATCTGAAGCTATTTCCTTTTTTACTGAAAGCCTCTAGGAACTCCCCAACATCCCTTTGCAGATTACATTAAAACAATGCTACCAAACTACTCAAGTAAAACAAAGGTTTAACTCTGTGTGATGAATTCCCGCATCACAAATAAATTTCTCAGAAAGCTTCTTTCTAGTTTTTATCTCAGGATATTTCCTTTTCCACCATCGGTTTCCATGTGCTCCCAAATATCCCTTATCAGACACGTCAAAAATAGTGCTAACAAAGGGCTCAATGAAAAGAATCATGTAAGTCAGTGGGATGAATTGACATATCAGAAAGCAATTTCTCAGATAGCTTCTTTCTAATTTTTGTCTGAATATATTTCCTTACTCACCCTAAGCTTCAATGCATTCCCAAATATAATATTAATATTGCAGATTCCACGAAAACAGTGTTATCAAACTGCTCAATGAAAAGAACGGTGTAAATCTGTGAGATGAATTCAAACATCAGAAAGCAGTTTCTTTGAGAGCTTCTTTCTAGTTTTTATCTGAGGATACTTCCTATTCACTGTAGGCTGCAATGTGCTCCCAAATATCCCTTTGCAGATTCCACGAGAACAGTGTTATCAAACTGCTTCAAGAAAAGAAGCACTTCTGAGATGAAGTCACACATCACAAAGCAGTTTTTCAGAAATATCCTTCTGAGGATATTCCCTTTCTCACAACAACCTTCAATGCACTCCCAATATTACTTTGCAAATTCCAACAAAAGAGTGTTAGAAAACTGTTCCTTGAAAAGAAAGGTGTAACTCTGTGAGCTGAATTCACACATAATAAAGAACTTTCTCAGAAAGCTTTTTTCTAGTTTTTATCTAAGGATATTTGATTTTTCACCATAGGACTCAATGCCCTCCCAAATATCCCCTTGCAGATTCCGTGAAAAGTGTGTGATCAAACTGCTCCCTGAAAAGAAATGTATAACTCTGTGATATGAATTCACACATCATGAAGAAGTTTCTCAGAAAGTTTCTTTCTAGTTTTTATCTGAGGATATTTCCTTTGTCACCATAAACTTCAATGCCATCCAAATATCCCTTCTCAGATTCTGCAAAAAACTGAGCTACCACATTGTTCCATGAAAAGAATCATGTAAATCGATGAGATGAATTCACAAATCACAAAGTAGTTTCTCAAGAGTCTTCTTTCCAGTGTTTGTCTGAGGATATATCACTTGTCTCCCTAAGCATCAATGCACTCTGAAATATCACATTGCAGATTCCAAGAAAACAGTCTTAGAAAACTACTCAATGAAAAGAAGAATGTAATTCTGTGAGATGAATTCACACATTACAAAGCAGTTCCCAGAAAGCTTATTTTGTTTATTTTCTGGGGATATTTTCTTTGTTGCCATAGGCTTTAATGCGCTCCAAAATATCCTATTACAGATTCCACGAAAACAGTGCTATCAAACTGCTCAATGGAAAGATCAGTGGTACTCTGTGAGATGAATTCACACATCACAAAGAACTTTCTCAGAAAACTTCTTTATAATTCTCAACTGAGGATGTTTCCTTTGTCACCCTAGGCTTCAATGTGATCCAAAATATCCCTTCTCAGACTCCCCAAAAACAGGCCTATCCAACTTCTCCTTGAGAAGTGTCGTGTATCTCTGTGAGATGAATTATTTCATCAGAAAGCATTTTCTCAGAAAGCTTCTTTCTAGTTTTTATATGAGGGAATTCCCTTGGTCACCTTAAGCTTCAATGCACTCTGAAATATCCCTTTTCAGAATCCAAGATAATGGTTTTAGCAAACTGCTCAATGAAAAGAATAGTGTAACTCTGTGAGATGAATTCACACATCACAAAGAAGTTTCTGAGAAAGATTCTTTCTAGTTTTTATCTGATGATATTTCCTTTTTCACCATAGGTCTCAATGCACACCCAAATATCCCTTTGCAGATTCCACCAAACAGTGATAGCAAACTGCTCCATGGAAAGAAAGATGTAACTCTGTGACATAAATTCACACATCATAAAACGTTGTCTCGGAAAGCTTCTTTCTAGTTTTTATACGAGTATATTTCCTTTGTCACCACAGTCTTCATTGTGCTCCAAAATATCCCTTCTCAGCTTCCCTGAAAACAGCACTAGCAAACAGCTCCAGGAAAAGAATCTTGTAATTTTGTGAGGTGAATTCACAAATCACAATGCAGTTTCTGAGAAACCTTCTTTTTGGTTTTTGTCTGAGGATATTTCCTTTGTCACCATAGGCTTCATTGTGTTCCAAAATTTCATGTTGCAGATTACTCGAGAACAGTGTTAGCAAACTCCTCCATGAAAAGAGTCGTGTAACTATGTGAGGTGAATTCACACATCACAAAGAAGTTTCTTAGAAAGTTTCATTCTAGTTTTTATCTGACGATATTTGCTTTGTCAACATAGGCTTCAATGCGATCTGAATTATCTGTTCTCAGATACCAATAAAACAGTGCTACTAAACAGCTCCATGAAACGAATGGTGTTATACTGTAAGATGCATTTACACATCCCAAAACTGTTTCTCAGAAAGCTTCTTTCTAGCTTTCATCTGCAGATGCAAACGACTCAGTCTGACAGCTTTGAAGAGAGCAGTGGATCTCCCAACATGGAGATTGAGATCTGAGAATGGACAGACTACCAGCTCAACTGGGTCCCTGACCCCTGAGTAGCATAACTGGGAGACATCCCCCACTAGGGGCAGACCGACACCCCACACCTCACACGGTGGAGGACACCCCTGAGAGGAAGGTTCCAAAGTAAGAATAAGACAGGTACACTTACTGTTCAGCAATATTCTATCTTCTGCAACCTCTCCTGCTGATACCCAGGCAAACAGGGTCTGGAGTGGCCCTCAAGCAAACTCCAATAGACCTACAGCTGAGGGTTCTGAGTATTAGAAGGAAAATTATCAAAGAGGAAGAACACCTATACCAAAACCCCATAAGTACGTCACCATCATCAAAGACCAGAGGCAGATAAAACCACAAAGATAGGGAAGAAGCAGGGTAGAAAAGATGGAAATTCAAAAAATAAGAGCACATCTCCCCCTGCAAAGGAGCGCAGCTGATCACCAGCAACGGATCAAAGCTGGTCAGAGAATGACTTTGACGAGATGAGAGAAGAAGGCTTCAGTCCATCAAACTTCTCAGAACTAAAGGAGGAATTACGTACCCAGCGCAAAGAAACTAAAAATTTTGAAAAAACAGTGGAAGAATTGATAGCTAGAAAAATTAATGCAGAGAAGGTCATAAACGAAATGACACAGATGAAAACCATGACACAAGAAATACATGACAAATGCACAAGTTTCAGTAACTGACTCAATCAACTGGAAGAAAGAGTATCAGCGATTGAGGATCAAATGAATGAAATGAAGCAAGAAGAGAAACCAAAAGAAAAAAGAAGAAAAAAAGAAATGACAAAGCCTGCAAGAAGTATGGGATTATGTAAAAAGACCAAATCTACGTCTGATTGGGGTGCCTGAAAGTGAGGGGGAAAATGGAACCAACTTGGAAAACACTCTTCAGGATATCATCCAGGAGAACTTCCCCAACCTAGTAGGGCAGACCAACATTCAAATTCAGGAAATACAGAGAACACCACAAAGATACCTCCAGAAGAGCAACTCCAAGACACATAATTGCCTGATTCACCAAAGTTGAAATGAAGGAAAAAATCTTAAGGGCAGCCAGAGAGAAAGGTCGGGTTACCCACAAAGGGAAGCCCATCAGACTAACAGCAGATCTCTCGGCAGAAACTCTCCAAGCCAGAAGAGAGTGGGGGCCAATATTCAACATTCTTAAAGAAAAGAATTTTCAACCCAGAATTTCATATCCAGCCAAACTAAGTTTCATCAGGGAAGGAGAAATAAAATCCTTTACAGATAAGCAAATGCTTAGAGATTTTGTCACCACCAGGCCTGCCTTACAAGAGACCCTGAAGGAAGCCCTAAACATGGAAAGGAACAACCGGTACCAGCCATTGCAAAAACATGCCAAAATGTAAAGACCATCGAGGCTAGGAAGAAACTGCATCAACTAACGAGCAAAATAACCAGTTAATATCATAATGGCAGGATCATGTTCACACATCACAATATTAACATTAAATGTTAATGGACTAAATGCTCCATTTAAAAGACACAGAGTAGCAAACTGGATAAAGAGTCAAGACCCATCAATCTGCTGTGTTCAGGAGACCCATCTCACACACAGAGACTTACATAGGCTCAAAATAAAGGGATGGAGGAATATCTACCAAGAAAATGGAGAACAAAAAAAAAGCAGGGGTTGCAATCCTAGTCTCTGATAAAACAGACTTTAAACCATCAAAGATCAAAAGAGACAAAGAAGGCCATTACATAATGCTAAAGGGATCAATTCAACAGGAAGAGCAAACTATCCTAAATATCTATGCACCCAATACAGGAGCACCCAAATTCACAAAGCAAGTCCTTAGAGACTTAAAAAGAGACTTACACTCCCATACAGTAATAATAGGAGACTTCAACACTCCACTATCAACATTAGACAGATCAATGAGACAAAAAGTTAACAAGGATATCCAGGAATTGAACTCATCTGTGCACCAAGAGGACCTAATAGACATCTATAGAACTCTCCACCCCAAATCAACAGAATATACATTCTTCTCAGCACCACATCGCATTTATTCCAAAATTGACTACATAATTGGAAGTAAAGCACTCCTTAGCAAATGTACAAGAACAGAAATTATAACAAACTGTCTCTCAGACCACAGTGCTAACAAACTAGAACTCAGGATCAAGAAACTCAATCAAAACCACTCAACTACATGGAAACTGAACAACCTGCTCCTGAATGACTACTGGGTGTATAATGAAATGAAGGCAGAAATAAAGATGTTCTTTGAAACCAATGAGAACAAAGATACAACATGCCAGAATCTCTGGGACACATTTAAAGCAGTGTGTAGAGGGAAATTTATGGCACTAAATGCCCACAAGAGAAAGCTGGAAAGATCTAAAATTGACACTCTAACATCACAATTAAAAGAACTGGAGAAGCAAGAGCAAACACATTCAAAGCTAGAAGAAGGCAAGAAATAACTAAAGTTAGAGCAGAACTGAAGGAGATAGAGACACAAAAAACTCTCCAAAAAATCAATGAATCCAGGAGTTGGTTTTTTGAAAAGATCAACAAATTGACAGACCGCTAGCAAGACTAATAAAGAAGAAAAGAGAGAAGAATCAAATAGATGCAATAAAAAATGATAAAGGGGATATCACCACGGATCCCACAGAAATACAATTTACCATCAGAGAATACTAAAAACACCTCTACGCAAATCAACTAGAAAATCTAGAAGAAATGGATAGTTTCCTGGACACCTACACTCTTCCAAGACTAAACCAGGAAGAAGTTGAAACCCTGAATAGACCAATAGCAGGCTCTGAATTTGAGGCAATAAGTAATAGCCTACCAACCAAAGAAAGGCCAGGACCTGATGGATTCACAGCTGAATTCTACCATAGGTACAAGAAGGAGCTGGTACCATTCCTTCTGAAACTATTCCAATCAATAGAAAAAGAGGGAATCCTCCTTAACTCATTTTATGAGGCCAACATCATCCTGATACCAAAGCCTGGCAGAGACACAACAAAAAAAGAAAATTTTAGACCAATATCCCTGATGAACATCGATGCAAAAATCCTCAATAAAATACTGGCAAACCGGATTCAGCAGCACATCAAAAAGCTTATCCACCATGATCATGTGGGCTTCATCCCTGGGATGCAAGGCTGGTTCAACATTCGCAAATCAATAAACGTAATCCAGCATATAAACAGAACCAAAGACAAGAACCACATGATTATCTCAATAGATGCAGAAAAGGCTTTTGACAAAATTCAACAGCTCTTCATGCTAAAAACGCTCAATAAATTCGGTATTGATGGAACGTACCTCAAAATAATAAGAGCTATTCACGACAAACCCACAGCCACTATCATACTGAATGGGCAAAAACTGGAAAAATTCCATTTGAAAACTGGCACAACTCAGGGATGCCCTCTCTCACCACTCCTATTCAACATAGTGTTGGAAGTTCTGGCTAGGGCAATCAGGCAAGAGAAAGAAATCAAGGGTATGCAGTTAGGAAAAGAAGAAGTCAAATTGTCCGTGTTTGGAGATGACATGATTGTATATTTAGAAAACCCCATTGCCTCAGCCCAAAATCTCCTTAAGCTGAGAAGCAACTTCAGCAAAGTCTCAGGATACAAAATCAACGTGCAGAAATCACAAGCATTCTTATACACCAGCAACAGACAAGCAGAGAGCCAAATCATGAATGACCTTCCATTCACAATTGCTTCAAAGAGAATAAAGTACCTAGGAATCCAACTTACAAGGGATGTCAAGGACCTCTTTAAGGAGAACTACAAACCACTGCTCAGTGAAATCAAAGAGGACACAAACAAATGGAAAACCATACCATGCTCATGGATAGGAAGAATCAATATCGTGAAAATGGCCATACTGTCCAAGGTTTTTTATAGATTCAATGCCATCCCCATCAAGCTACCAATGACTTTCTTCACAGAATTGGAAAAAAAATGTTTTAAAGTTCATATGGAACCAAAAAAGAGCCCGCATTGCCAAGACAATCCTAAGCCAAAAGAACAAAGCTGCAGGCATCATGCTACCTGACTTCAAACTATACTACAAGGCTACAGTAACCAAAACAGCATGGTACTGGTACCACAACAGAGATATAGACCAATAGAACAGAACAGAGTCCTTAGAAATAATACCACACATCTACAGCCATCTGATCTTTGACAAACCTGAGAGAAACAAGAAATCGGGAAAGGATTCCTATTTAAAAATGGTGCTGGGAAAATTGGCTAGCCATAAGTAGAAAGCTGAAACTGGATCCTTTCCTTACTCCTTATACGAAGATTAATTCAAGATGAATTAGAGACTTAAATGTTAGACCTAATACCATAAAAACCCTAGAAGAAAACCTAAGTAGTACCATTCAGGATATAGGCATGAGCAAGTACTTCATGTCTAAAACACCAAAAGCAACGGCAGCAAAAGCCAAAATTGACAAATGGGATCTAATTAAACGAAAGTGCTTCTGCACAGCCAAAGAAACTACCATCAGAGTGAACAGGCAACTTACAGAATGGGAGAGAATTTTTGCAATCTACTCATCTGACAAAGGGCTAATATCCAGAACCTACAAAGAACTCAAACAAATTTACAAGAAAAAAACAAACAACCCCATCAAAAAGTGGGCAAAGGATATGAACAGACATTTCTCAAAAGAAGACATTCATACAACCAACAGACACATGAAAAAATGCTCATCATCACTGGCCATCAGAGAATGCAAATCAAAACCACAATGAGATACCATCTCACACCAGTTAGAATGGCAATCATTAAAAAGTCAGGAAACAACAGGTGTTGGAGAGGATGTGGAGAAATAGGAACACTTTTACACTGTTGGTGGGATTGTAAACTTGTTCAACCACTATGGAAAACAGTATGGCGATTCCTCAATGACCTAGAACTAGATGTACCATATGACCCAGCCATCCCATTACTGGAATATACCCAAGGGATCATAAATCATGCTGCTATAAAGACACATGCACACGTATGTTTATTGGGGCACTATTCACAATAGCAAAGACTTGGAATCAACCCAAATGTCCATCTGTGACAGACTGGATTAAGAAAATGTGGCACACATACACCATGGAATACTATGCAGCCATTAAAGAGGATGATTTTGTGTCCTTTGTAGGGACATGGATGCAGCTGGAAATTATCATTCTTAGCAAACTATTACAACAACAGAAAACCAAACACCGCATGTTCTCACTCATAGGTGGGAACTGAACAATGAGATCACTTGGACTCGGGAAGGGGAACATCACACACTGGGGCCTATCATTGGGGGGGGAGGGATTGCATTGGGAGTTATACCTGATGTAAATGACGAGTTGATGGGTGCTGACGAGTTGATGGGTGCAGCACACCAACATGGCACAAGTATACATATGTAACAAACCTGCACGTTATGCACATGTACCCTAGGTCTTAAAGTATAATAATAATAATAATAATAAAAGAAATTCAAAAAAAATCTGTTGGATGAATTCACACATCACAAAGCAGTTTCTCAGAAAGGTTCTTTTTGGTTTTTGTCTGATGATATTTCCTTTGTCACCATAAGCCTCAATGTGCTCCAAAATATCCCAGTGCAGATTCCAAGAGAACAGTGTTAGCAAACTGGTCAATCAAGTGACACTGTGAGAGGAATTCACACGTTACAAAGCAGTTTCTCAGAAGGCTTTTTTCTAGTTTTTATCTGAGAGTATTTCCTTTGTCACCATTGTCTTCAATGCAATCCAAAATATCACTTCTCAGATTCCCCAAAAACAGCTACCAAACTGCTCCATGAATAGAATCATGTAACTCTGTGAGATGAATTCACAAATCACAAAGCAGTTTCTCAGAAAACTTCTTTGCAGTTTTTATCTGAGGATATTTCCTTCGTCACCATATGCTTCGATGCAATCCGAAGAATCCATTCTCAGTTCCCCCTAAACCAGTGATACCTAACTGTTCCATGAAAAGAAAGGTGTAACACTGTTAGAGGAATTTACACATCATGAAGAACGTTCTCAGAAAGCATCTTTCTGTTTTCTTTCTGAGGATATTTCCTTTGTCACCATAGGCTTCAATGTGATCCAGAATATTTCTTCTCAGATTCCCCAAAAACAGTGCTATCAAACTGCACCATGAATAGAATCATGTACCTCTGTGAGATGAATTCAGAAATCACAAAGCAGTTTCTCAGAAAGCTTCTTTCTAGTTTTTGTCTGAGGATATTTCCTTTGTCACCCAAAGCTTCACTGCGCTCTGACATATCCCATGCAGATTCCAAGAAAACAGTGTAAGCAAACTGGTCAGTGAAAAGAACAGTGTATTTCTGTGAGATGAATTCACACAACACAGGGCAGTTTCTCAGTAAGCTTCTTTCTAGTTTTTATCGGAGGATATTTCCTTTTGCACTATAGGCCTCAATGGGCTCCAGAATATCATATTTCAGATTACAGGAAAACAGTGTTAGCAAACTGCTCCATGAAAAGAAAGGTGTAACCTGTGTGTAGAATGTACTCATCACAAAGAAGTTTCTCAGAAAGCTTCTTTCTAGTTTTTATCTAAGGATATTTCCTTTGTCACCATAGTCTTCAATGTGATAAAAAGTATACCTTCTCAGATTCCAAAAAAACACTGCTACTAAACTGATCTATGAAAAGAATTGTGTAACTCTGAGATGAATTCACACATCACAAAGCAGTTTGTCAGAATGCTTCTTTCTAGTTTTTATTTGAGGATATTTCCTTTCTCACCATAGGCCTCATATCCTCCCAAATATACCTTTGCAGACTCCACGAAAAGAGTTTCACCAACTGCTACATAAACAGAAAGGTGTAACTCTGTGAGACAAATTCCCACATCAAAAGCAAGTTTCTCAGAAAGCTTCCTTCTGGCTTTTAGTCTGAGGATTTTTCATTTGTCACCATAGGTTTCAATGTGATTCAAGATATCCCTACTCAGATTCCCCAAAAACACTGCTACCAAATTGATCCATGAAAAGAATGGTGTAACTCTGTGAGATGAATTCACAAATCACAAAGCAGTTTCTCAGAAAGCTTCTTTCTAGTTTTTTTCTGAGGACATTTCCTTTGTCACTGTAAGCTTTGATGTGCTCTGAAGTATCCCATTGCAGATTCCAAGAAAAAAGTGTTAGCAAACTGCACCATGAAAAAGAAGGTGTATCTCTGTGAGATGAATTCACACTTCACAAAGAAATTTCTCAGAAAACTTATTTCTGGTTTTTGTCTGAGGATATTTGCTTTGTCACCATAACCTTCAATGTGATACAAAATACTCCCTCAGATTTGCCATAAAGAGTGCTACCAAACTGTTCCATGAAAAGAATCATGTAATGCTGTGAGAAGAATTAACACATCACAGTATTGTCTCAGAACTCTTCTCTCTGGATTTTATATGAGGCTATTTCCTTTTCCACCATAGGCTTCAATGTCTCAAAAACATTCCCTCTCAGACACCACAAAAACAGTGATGCCAAAGTGCTCCCTCAACAGAAAAGTTTATCTCTATGAGATGAATGCACACATCACAAAAGAGTTTCTCAGAAAGCTTCTCTCCAGTTTTTACTTGAAGAATTTTCTTTTTTCACCTTATACCTCTATGCACTCTCAAATATCCCTCTGCATATTCCACAAAAACAGTGCTACCACACTTCTCAATGAATAGAAAGGTTTATCTCTGTGAGATAAATTCACACTTCACAAAGCAGTTTCTCAGGAAGCTTCTTTCTAGTTTTTATCTGAGGATATTTCCTTTTCTGCCTTAGGTTTCAATATGCTCCCTAGTATCCCTTCTCAGACACCATAAAAGCAGTGATGTGAAAGTTCTCCCTCAGCAGAAACGTTTATCTCTATGAGTTGAATGCACAAATCACAAAGGAATTCCTCAGAAAACTTCTTTCCAGTTTTTACTTGAAGATATTTCCTTTTTTTGCCATTGGACTCTATGGGCTCCCAAATATCCCTTTGCAGATTCCACAAAAACAGTGTTACCAATCTGCTCAATGAAAAGAAAGGTTTAACTCTGTGAGATGAATGCACACATCACAAAGCAGTTCCTCAGAAAGTTTCTTTCTAGTTTAAATCTGAGGATATTTCCTTTTCACCATAGGCTTCAATGAGCTCCCAAATATCTCTTCTTAGATACCACAAAAAAAGTGATGCCGAACTGCTCAATCAACAAAAAGTTCAAACTCTATGAGATGAATACACACATCACAAAATCATTTCACAAAAGCCATCTCTCCAGTTTTTATCTGAATTGGCTTCCTTTTTTACTGTAGGTCTCTAGGAGCTCCCAAATATCCCTTTGCAGATTCCACAAATCAGTGCTAACATACTGATCCATGAAAAGAACGATGTAACTCCTTGAGATGAATTAACACATCACAAAGCCATTTCTCTTGAGGCTTGTTTGTAGTTTTTATCTGAAGATAATTCCTTTTTCACTATAGGACTCAATGTGTGCCGAAATATCTGAGAATATTTCCTTTGTCACCTTAAGCTTCAATGAACTCCAAAATATCCCATTTCAGATATCAAGAAAACAGTGTTAGCAAATTGTTCAATGAAAAGAACAGTGTAACTCTGTAGTTAAATTCAAGAATCACAAAGTAGTTTCTCAGAAAGTTTCTTTCTACTTAATATCTGAGGACTTCTTTTTTTAATACAGGCCTCAATACACTCCCAAATATCACTTTGCAGATTTCACGAAAACAGTGCTAGCAATAGGTTCCATGAAAACAAAGGTGTATCTCTGTGAGATGAATTCACACATCACAAATAAGTTTCTCAGAAAGCTTCTTTCTAGTTTTTATCTGAGGATATTTCTTTTGTCACCATAGGCTTCAAGATGATCCAAAATTTCTATCCTCAGATGCCCCAAAAACAGTGCTACCAAATTACTCCATGATAAGAAAGGTGTTAGTCTGTGAGATGAATTCAGAAATCAGAAATCAGTTACTCGGAAAGCTTCTTTCTAGTTTTTGTCTGAGGATATCTCCTTTGTCACCATAAGCTTCAATGCCCTCTGAAATATCCCACTATAGATTACAAGAAATCAGTATTAGCAAATTGTTCAATGAAATGAACAGTGCAACTCTGTGAGGTGAATGCACAGATCACAAAGCAGTTACTCAGAAGGCTTCCTTCTGGTTTGTATCCGAGGATATATCCTTTTTCACTATAGGCCTCAATGTGCTCCAAAATATCCCATTACAGATCCCTCAAAAACTGCATTAGCAAACTGCTCCATGACAGAAAGGTGTTGCTCTGTGAGATGAAATCACATAACACAAAGAACTTACTCAGAAAGCTTTTTTCTAGTATTGATCTGATGATGTATCCTTGGTCACCATAGGCTTCAATGTGATCCAAAATATCCCTTCTTAGATTCCCCAAAAACAGTGTTGCCAAACTGCTCCATGAAAAGAATATTTTGTCTCTGTGAGATGAATTAGCACTTTACAAGTGGTTTCTCTGGATCTTTGTCTACTTGTTATCTGAGGATATTTCCTTTTTCACTATAGGCTTCAATGCACTCCGAAATATCCCTATGTAGATTCCATGAAAACAGTGTTAGCAAACTGCTCCATGAAAAGAAAGGTGTAAATCAGTGAGATGAATTCACACATCACAACGAACTTTCTCAGAAAGCTTCTTTCTAGATTGTATGTGATGATAATCCCTTTGTCACCATAGGCATCAATAGGATCCAAAATATGTCTTCTCAGATTCCCCCAAAACAGTGCTACCAAACTGAACCATGAAAGGAATTGTGTAACTCTGTGAGAGGAATTCACGAATCACAAAGCAGTTTCTCACAAAGCTTCTTTCTAGTTTTTGTCTGTGGATACTTCCTTTGTCACCAAAAGCTTCAATATGCTCCAAAATATCCCATTGCAGATTCCAAGAAAACAGGGTTAGTAAACTGCTCAATGGAAAGAATAGTGTAACTCTGTGAGATGAATTCATTAATCACAAACTAGTTTCTCAGAAAGCTCCTTCATAGTTTTTATCAGGATATTTCATTTATCACCGTAGACCTCAATGTGCTCCCAAATATCCCCTTATATATTCCATGAAAACAGTGTTAGCAAACTGCTACATGAAAAGGAAGCTGTAAGTCCATGGGATGAATTCACATGTCACAAAGAGTTCCTTAGAAAGCTTTTTTCTTATTTTATCTGAGGATATTTCTTTTGTCACCATAGTCTTCAATGTGATCCAAAATATCCCTTTTCACATTCCCCAAAAACAGTGCTACTAAATTGCTCCATGAAAAGAGATGTGCGATGAATTCACAAATCAGAAAGCAATTTCTCAGAAGGTTCTGTTTGGTTTTTATCTGAGTATATTTCCTCTGTCACCATGGGCCTCAATGTGATTAAAAATACGTCTTCTCAGATACCCCAAAAACAGTGCTACAAAACTGAACCATGAAAAGAATCGTGTAACTCTGTAAAATAAATTAACATATCACAAAATGGCTTCTCGGAAAGCTTCTTCTAGTTTTTTATGAGGTATTTCTTTTGTCACCATTAGCTTACAATGTGCTCCAAAAATTCCCATTGCGGATTCCAGAAAACAGTGTTAGCAAATGCTCAATGGAAATAACAGTGTAACTCTGTGAGATGAATTCACACATCACAAAGCATTTCTCAGGGGTTTCTTTCTAGTTTTTTCTGTGAGGATATTTCTTTTGTCACCATCAGTTTCAATGCTTCGTGAAACATCCCATTGCAGATTCCAAGAAAATAGTGTTGGCAAACTGCTCAATGAAAAGAACAGTGTACTTGAGATGAATTCACACATCACAAAATAGTTTCTCAGAAAGTTCTTTGTTTTTTTTCCTGAGGATATTCCT
This sequence comes from Trachypithecus francoisi, assembly GCF_009764315.1. Classification (NCBI taxonomy): domain Eukaryota; kingdom Metazoa; phylum Chordata; class Mammalia; order Primates; family Cercopithecidae; genus Trachypithecus; species Trachypithecus francoisi. Next base: position 5,191 of record NW_022680891.1, on the reverse strand, counting down.
TTGCCAATATAGGCTTTAAGCAATCCAAAATATCCTTTCTCAGATTCTCCAAAAGTAGTTACAAAACTGACACAGATGTATTAACACATCATAAAATTCTTCTCAGAAAGAAAGCTTCTTTCTAGTTTTTATATGAGGGCATTTCCTTTGTCACCATCAGCTTAAAATGCGTTCCGAAATATCCTGTTGTAGATTCCAGGAAAAAAGGGTTAGTAAACTCCTCAATGAAAAGATTAGAGCGACTCTGTGTGATGAATTCACACATCACAAAGCGGTTTCTCAGATAACCTCTTCCTAGTTTTTATCTGAGGATATTTCCTTTTTCACCATAGGCCTCAATGCACTCCCAAATATCCCTTTGGATATTCCATGAAACGAGTGTCAGCAAACTGCTCCATTAAAAGAAAGGTGTAACTCCGTTAGATGAATTTACTAATCCCAAAGAAGTTTGTAAGATATCTTCTTTCTAGTATTTATCTGAGGATATTTCCTTTGTCACCATAGACTTCAATGCGATCCAAAATATCCCTTCTCAGATTCCCCAAAAACAGTACTACCAAATTACTCCATTAAAAGAAAGGTGTTACTCTGTGAAATGAATTCACAAATCAGAAAACAATTTCTCAGAACGTTCTTTTAGCTTTTTATCTGAGGATATTTCCTCTGTCACTGTAGACCTCAATGTGACTAAAAATATCCCTTCTCAGATTCCTCAAACACAGTGCTACCATATCGACCCATGAAAAGAATCGTGTAACTCTGCGAGATGAATTTACACTTCACAAAATGGTTTCTCAGAAAGCTTCTTTCTAGTTTTTATATGAGCTGATTTTCTTTGTCACCCTAAGCTTAAAATGCACTCGAAAATATCCGATTGCAGATTCCAAGAAAACAGTGTTAGCAAATTACTCAATGAAAAGAACAGTGTAACTCTGTGAGATGAATTCACACAGCTCAAAGCAGTTTCTCAGAGAGCTTCTTTCTGATGATGTTTCCTTTGTCACCATCAATTTCAAGGCATTTGGAAATATGTAATTGCAGATTCCAAGAGAACAGTGTTGGCAAACTGCTCAATGAAAAGAACAGTGTAACCCTGTGAGACGAATTCACACATCACAAAGCAGTTTCTCAAAAGTTCTTTTTTTTTTTTTTCTGAGAATACTTCCTTTGTCACCATAGGCTTCAATGTGATCCAAAATATCCCTATTCAGATACCCAAAAAACAGTGCTACAAAACTGACCCATGAAAAGAATTGTGTAACTCTATGAGATGAATTAACACATCACAAAATGGTTTCTCAGAAAACTTCTTTCTGGTTTTTATATGAGGGCATTTCCTTTGCCACCATAAGCATAAAATGCATTCTGAAATATCCCATTGCAGATTCCAAAAAAATAAAAGAGTTTATAAACTGCTCAATGAAAAGAGCACAGTAACTGTGTGAGATGAATTCACACATCACAAATCTGTTTCTGTGATAGCTTCTTTCTAGTTTTTATCTGAGGATATTTCCTTTTTCACCGTAGGCCCCAGTGAGCTCCCGTTATCCCTTTGGAGATTCCACGAAAACAGTGTTAGCAAACTGCTCCATGAAGAGAAGGGGTAACTCTGTCAGATGAATTCACACATCACAAAGCAGTTTCTCAGAAAGCTTCTTTTTGGCTTTTGTCTGAAGATATATCCTTTGTCACTATAGGCTTAAATGTGCTCCTAAATTTCCTATTGCAGATTCCACGAAAACAGTGTTATCAAACTCTTCATGAAAAGAACAGTGTACCTCTGTGAGATTAACTTCCACATCACAAAACAGTTTCTCAGAAAGCTTCTTTCTTGTTTTTATCCCAGGATATTTCCTTTTACACTATAGGCCTCAATGTTCTCCCAATATACCTTTGCAGATTCCAGGAAAATAGTGTTAGCTAACTGCTCCATGAAAAGAAAAGCTTAAGTCTGTGTGATGAATTCACACCATAGAAAGAACTTTCTCTAAAAGCTGCTTTCTAGTTTTTCTTTGAGTATATATCCTTTGTCACCATAGCTTTTATTTTTTTCTTTTTATTTATTTTCTTTTTTATTATATTTTAAGTTCTAGGGTACATGTGCATAACGTGCAGGTTTGTTACATATGTATACTTGTGCCATGTTGGTGTGCTGCACCCATCAACTCGTCAGCACCCATCAATTCGTCATTTATATCAGGTATAACTCCCAGTGCAATCCCTCCCCCCTTCCCCCTCCCCATGATAGGCCCCGATGTGTTATGTTCCCCTTCCTGAGTCCAAGTGATGTCATTGTTCAGTTCCCACCTATGAGTGAGAACATGCGGTGTTTGGTTTTCTGTTCTTGCGATAGTTTGCTGAGAATGATGGTTTCCGGCTGTATCCATGTCCCTACAAAGGATACAAACTCATCCTTTTTTATGGCTGCATAGTATTCCATGGTGTATGTGTGCCACATTTTCTTAATCCAGTCTGTCACTGATGGACATTTGGGTTGATTCCAAGTCTTTGCTATTGTGACTAGTGCAATATAAAGTATCCCTTCACAGATTCCCCAAAAACAGTGCTACAAAACTGCTCCATGAAAAGAAAGTTGTAACTCTATGAGATGAGTTGAAAAACCATAAAGAAGTTTCTCAGAAAGCTTCTTTCTGGTTTTTGTCTGAGGATATTTCCATTGTCACCATAAGTTTCAATGCACTTCAAAATATCCCATTGCAGATTCCAAGAAAACAGTGTTAGCTAACTGCTCAATGAAAAGAACAGTGTAACCCTGTGAGACGAATTCCCACATCACAAAGCAGTTTCTCAGAAAGTTCTTTTTGGTTTTTATCTGAGGATATATCTTTGACCCGTAGGCTTCACTGTACTCCTAAATATCCTCTCTCAGATTCCACAAAAACCGTGTTATGAAACAGCTCAATAATAAGAAAAGTGTAACTGTGTGAGTTGAATTCACACATCACAAAACATTTTTCTGAAAGCTTCTTTATAGTTTTTATCTGAAGATACTTCCTTTTTCACTGTGGGCATGAATGTGCATGCAAGTATCCCTTTGCAGTTTCCACAAAAATAGTGTTAGCAAACTTCTCCATGAAAAGAAAGGTGTGACACTGTGAGATGAATTCACACATCACAAAGAACTTTCTCAGAAAGCTGCTTTCTAGTTCGTATCTGAGAATATATTCTTTGTCAACATAGGCCTCAAAGTGATCAAAAATATCCCTTCTGAGGTTCCCCAAAAACAGTGCTACAATATTGCTCCATGAAAGGCATTGTCTAACTCTGTGAGATGAATTAACACATCCCAAAGCGGTTTCTCAGAAATCGTCTTTCTAGTTTTTATATGAGGGTATTTCCTTTGTTACCATAAGCTTAAAATATGCTCTGAAATATCCCATTGCAGATTCCAAGAAAATAATGTTAGCAAAGTGCTTAATTAAAAAAACAGTGTAACTCTGTGAGATGAATTCACACATCACAAAGAATTTTCTTAGAAAGCTTCCATCTTTTTTTATCTGAGGATATTTCCTTTGTCACCATAGGCTTCAATGCCATCTAAAATATCCTTTCCGAGATTCCCCAAAAGCAGTGCTACCAAACTGCTCCATGAAAATAAAGGTGTAACTCTGTGAGATGAATTCACAAATCTGAAAGCAGTTTCTCAGAAAGCTTCTTTATAGTTTTTGTCAGGATATTTCCTTTGTCAGTATAAACTTCAAAGAGCTCTGAAACATCCCATTGCAGATTCCAAGAAAACAGTGTTAACAAACTAGACAATGAAAGGAAGAGTGTAACTCTGTGAGATGAATTCATACATCACAAAGCAGTTTCTCAGAATGTTTCTTTTTAGTTTTTATCTGAGGATATGTCCTTTGTCACCATCGGTTTCAATATGCTCCCAAACTATTGAAGATTCCATGAAGACAGTGTTATCAAATGCTCAATGAAAAGAATGGTGTAACTATGTGAGATGAATTTACAGATTGCAAACCAGTTTCTCAGAAAGATTCTTTCTGGTTTTTATCTTAGGATATTTCCTTTTGCATTATAGGCCTCAATGTGCTTCCAAATATCCCTTTGCAGATTCCAAGAAAACAGTGTCAGCAAAATGCTCCATGAAAAGAAAAGTGTAGCTCCGTTAGATGAATTGACACAACACAAAGAACTTTCTCAGAAATCTTCTTTCTAGTATTTATCTGAGAATATTTACTTTTTCAGTATAGGCCTGAAGGCACTCGCAAATATCGCTTTGTTGTTTCCACGAAAACAGTATTAGCAGTCTGCTCCATGAAAAGAAAAGTTTAATTCTGTGAGATGAATTCACACATCATAAAGAATTTTCTCAGAAAGCTGCTTCGAAGTTTTTATCTGAGGATATACCTTTTGTCACCATAGGCTTCAATGCAATCAAAAATATAAATTCTGAGATTCCACAAAAACAATGCTACCAACCTACTTCATAAAACTGTCGTGTAACTCTGTGAGATGAATTATCACATCACAAAGTGGTTTCTCAGAAATCTTCTTTCTAGTATTTTCATCAGGGCATTTCCTTTGTCATTATAAGCTTCAATGCACTCCGAAATATCCCTTTGTGGATTCCAAGAAAACAGTGTTAGGAAACTGCTCACAAAAAGTAGAGTGTAGCACTGTGAGTTGAATTCACAAATCACAAAGCAGTTTCTCAGAAAGTTCTTTTTGGTTTTTATTTGAGGATGTTTCCTTTTTGACCATAAGCTCCAATGCACTCCAAAATATCCCTTCTCAGTTTCTGACAAAACAGTACTCCAAAACTGATCCATGAAAAGAATAGTGTAACCCTCTGAGGTGTATAACTCATCACAAAATGGTTTCTCAGAAACAGTTTTTCTAGTTTTTATATGGGGGTATTTCCACAGTCAGCATGAGCTAAAATTGTGCTCTGAAATATCCCATTACGGATTCCAAGAAAACAGTGTTAGCAAACTGCTCAATGAAAAAAACAGTGTAACCCTGTTCTTTAGCGCGTATAGGCTTCAACAGGTTCCCAAATACCCTATTACAGATTCCACGAAAACAGAGTTGTCAAACTGCTCAAGGAAAAGAACGGTGCAACTCTGTGAGATGAATTGACACATGGCAAAGCAGTTCTCAGAAAGCTTCTTTCTAGTTTTTATCTGGGGATATTTCCTTTTTCACTGCAGGCCTC